>NW_026057585.1:103784925-103794620 GCF_023721935.1 Panthera uncia
AAATGGGGGAGGGGCATCAAGGAATCTACTCCTGAAATCATTGTCGCACTATATGCTAACTTGGATGTAAATTAAAAAAATAAAAAAAATTTTGGAGATGCAAAATAAAAAAAAGTTCCTCATCAGGAGATCTGCCCCTTAGCAAGCGAGCTGTGAAAACCCACTCGCCCTCTGCCTTGTGAGGGCAGGCACCGTGCATCTGTGGGATGTCTGGCCCGTGAGAAGTGTGTCTGTCCCGCGGGACCAGACGCACAGCGTCTCTTTGGTGTCCTTCCGTGTCCTGCAGGTCGAAAGCGGCCCTGCGTCTGAAGTTTGAAGTGTGCAAGGAGCTGAGGGGCCACATGGAGCTCCTGCCGGAGACGGGCTACATCCAGGCCCAGTCCTCCTACACCGTGCAGCTCAAGTTCCTGCCTCGGTGAGCGCCCGGAGGCCGCGGGGCTGGGAGGCTGGGGGAGCACATCTCCTGGCTCTTAGATTTCTTGTATTTCCTATCATTTGTAGCTCCTGTGTGACCTAAAACACACTCACAGGTCAGCTCTACGGTCGTTCTCCAAATATAAAGGAGAAAAGTACTTTTGAGCGCATCCCATCTCTTTCAGACACTCCCTCCCAGAAGATGCAGGGAAGTATTTCGACAAGGAAAGCAGAGTCCTGGAGGCCCCAATGACAATCCGGGTGGCTGACCAGGTCTGCATGGGACACTTCCCAGGAATGCTGGACACTCTTCGGGACCCGAGCGCCTCCCCCAAAAGGCAGGGCCCTGGCGGGTTCCGATGACCTGACCCGCAGCTCTGTCTCCCACCCCGGCTGCTGCTGCACAGTGGAGACGAGGAGGGGGGTTGTGGATCGGAGGGAGAGACCTGAGGGCTGTGCAGGGCCAGCGGGGCGTCCCCCTGGCACCTGAGCCCACACGTGCCCGGGTGCACACGGGTGTGCTCACGGCCGCACGTGCACACTCACAGTGCGCGCGCGCGCGCGCACTCATTCCCTCCCGCGCCCCGCCCACCTGAGGCTCCTCCCCTCTTCTTTGGCACCTGCTTCCGTGCCCTCCCAAGTCAGGCACCACAGGGAAGTGGCCGAGACAAAGAGTCTCGTGTCTGGGAAAGGGCACACCGTCGGCTGCCAGGTGGACACAACGCTTGTGCCCTCCTTGTCGGTGGAAACATTTGCGGAGACGGATGGGCAGTGACCGGCGCCCCCTCGCCCTTTGCGCTTCAGATCAAGCCGGTGGGGTTTACGGTACACGCGGTGGTCACCACCTCGGACCTGGAGCTCAGCCCCTCGGCAGTGGACTTTGGCCACTGCACCGTGTACGAGGCCGTCAGAACCCAAGTCAGCCTCTGCAACCTCTCCCTCCTGCCCCAGGGTTTTGGGTTCGTCGGGCTCCCCAAGGTGCCTCACTCGGTCGGGGAGGGGCACAGGGTGCGGGGACAGAGTCGGGAAGCTCTGGGGACGTACCGGGGCAGCTGCCACCCCAGGGTCCAGGCACCCAGCACCAGGTGGCCTCACCCCTCCCCAGGCCCCACGCCCACGCCAAGAGCCTCGGCCTGGCGTCTCCCCCTGCCCGTCCCTCTCCTCATCCCCACTGCCCGCACCACCGCCTCCCCTCACCTCTCTCTGTCCCAGCCTCTCCCTCCCTCTCTGGCCCGCTGCCCTGCCAGGACTCGGGACTCCCCTCCCTCCCTTCCTTCCAGAACTCCTGCCTGCCTGGCCCTGCAGGGCAGCCGGGATGGGGCTCAGACCAGGCCGCCCCCCCCCACCCCACCCACCCTCCACTTACATGCATGCAGACACACGTATGCGTGCACGAACATCACACAGGGGTGTGCTCACGTACACGCACACGCTCACACATGCACATAGACGTGCTCGCATATACCCGTGATCACACGTGTGGTGACAGACGTGCTCACAGACATGCCGACACTCGCGTACACACGAACGCGCTCACAAACACCCACGTGCTGGTCTACGGTCGCTCCTCCACACACAGACATGCTTACACATGCCCGGACAGACAGACACTCACATCCTCGCAGACACACTTGCACACACATGCGCTCACACCCCTGCCACGCGTGTCCACGCAGCCCCCGCGATAAGCCCCAGATCACCGTGTTCTCACGTCGGCGTCGACGGTTTTCCATCCGCCAGTTTGTGGACGTCCAGCCCAGTGACGGGTTTGGGACAATCCTGCCGCTGGAAACGCTGCAACTTGACGTGATCTTCCAGCCCACCAAGGCCAAGGAGTACAACTTCGAGCTCGTCTGCAAGTCGGAGATCAACCGGTGAGCCTGGCAGGCGAGGGGCGCGCAGAGGGCCCCGTTCGGCAGGTTCAGCTGGCTCCGTCCTCGAGCGCTGGCGGCCAGGTTGAGACACCGCTGGCTGCAGGGACTTCAGACCCAGGCACAGGCTCCTGGGATCCGGAGCCTCGCACGCCGGGCCAGCTCGCCCATCTGTGTGTGTGCGCGCGCGCGTGCCTGTGTGTGTGTGAGTACATGTGCAGGAGAGCATGGGAGCACACACGTGTGGACGTGTGTGCATTGTGTGTGGATGCACGTGTGGCCATGTGTGTGCGAGTGTGTGTGGTGTATAGATTTCCTGTCTGCTCTCAGGAGGACCTGGACATGAGCCCCACTTGTGCTGACATGCTGTGTGATGGGAACAGACCCTGGACCTCCCTGAGCCTCCCGTTCCCACCCTGACAGATGGGACGGAGAAGTGGTAGGGAGAGAAATCGAACAGGATGCAGACCGGGTGGTCCGGGATGAGGGGCCGGTTCCTGTTGCTGCCCGAGACCATCAGTCCCCAGTGAGGAACGTCCTCACCGTCCTGTGCGGGTGTCCAGCCGGGCGCTGGACCGCCTCCCCACAGAGCCGCGCCGCCCACCCGCCTCTAACCCTGACTCTTCTCCTGTCCCCACCTGCGTGCCAGCCTGTCTGGTCCTGCCTGGGGGCCTGGGCGGCCCCGGGTGGGGTCGGGCTGGCCAGGGCCCACGGGCCAAACCCTCTTCTGGTCCCGGGCATGTGACCATGGGCAGGAGCGGTGGCCACCCGGGATCTGACAGACTCATGGGTGAGCAGGGATGAGTCCACGGGTGGGAAGAGTTGAGGGGGTGAAGTGCAGAGTTTGTGTATGTACTGAGTCCTGCACTTCATCCCTAACAATAACCCCAATGTCTCTCCACCCACAAGGATTCGTTTTAACATTTAGAGCCTGTGGTCACACGACACCAAAATGTGCTCATTTCAACATATGAGCAACATTACCATCACAGAGCAGTGTCGACATCAGCCTTTAAGGCATTAAAATATGTGTAATTAGGATGAAATCCAACAAGGAGAGCGTAGTAGCAGTCAGGGTTCGAAGATCTGGACTGTAAACATCCCACCAGCTAAAGTAACAAATATCTGTTCTTTTTTTTTTTAATACATTATCTTATATTATTCATATTCCAGTCTGCTCACACATGGTCCAAGAACACTCGCCCACGGACAAACACACCCACACCACGGAGGTGTGTGGCCTACCTGTCTTTGTTTGAGACGGGTAATGACAGAAATGAACTCACTAGGGTTTTAGATTCCTGTGCTCGTATTTAAAGAGCAGTTTATCAGTTTTATTGTTGTAATGTTTATTTTTGAGAGAAACAGAGAGAGAGAGACAGAACGTGAGCAGCGGAGGGGCAGAGAGAGAGAGGCGGACACAGAATCCTACGCGGCTCCAGGCTCCGAGCTGTCAGCACAGAGCCCAACGTGGGGCTCGGACTCGCGAACCGCGCAGTCACAACCTGAACCACCCAGGCGCCCCTATCCGTTTTATTTTCAAGTGTCAATGAGTGTTTAACAAAAATAAGCCAGAAATTCCCTCCTCAGCAAATTGGGATGAAATTTTTGACCGTCCACTTTAAATGTGTGCAGGGGTCTGTGGTATTTTCAAAAGATAGTAAAATTCGTCAATGAGATAGCAAAGCCTGAGCCACCGTCTCCGTTGGAGGCCACCTCCCACAGCACACGGCCCACGGCCAGCACCGCCTCTGAGCCGCCCACACCCGCTCTTCCAGGTGCTTCAAGCTGTCGTGCCGAGCCGTGGGCGTCCGCCCGCCCCTGGGGCTGTCCCACTACCAGGTCAAGTTTGCAGCCACGTCCCTGTACCACACATCCGTGGCCACGCTGTACGTCATCAACTCTCACGTGAGCATGAGCTCACTGACTCACTCCGCTCCCCGAGTCGGCTCCGAGGACGTCTCTCCCGTGGGGCCCACGACCTTCGAGTTCCTGCCGCCCCCCGACTCGCCCATCACCGTCTCGCCCTTGGTGGGGACCGTGCTGCCAGGAAAGGCAGGTGTGGGCCCCCCAGGTGGGCCGGGCGGGGACGGGGGAGGCCCGGCCCGGCCCCAGAGGCAGGGGCACCCGCGGGCGGCTGACCCCACAAGCACCTGCCTGGGGGCTCTGGCAGTTTGGACTGAGGGCACACAGACCCCCGGACCTCCCAGCAGCTGGGCACAGAGGGCCTGGTCACCAGAAGAGCAGGGTGTCCGTCCACCCCATTGAGAAGGGGTCTCCTGCCTCTGCTCTGCCCGACAGAGCTAGGGGGCCTGGAGGCAGTGGTTCCTCTCGGCCAGTCCCAGGGCCACCCCAGCCTCCTGGGGCTTGGGGTAGCTGCCACAAGGGCCAAGTAAGGAGGGGCATGTGAACGTGCTGGGGACTCCTGGACCCTGGCAGGTTTCAATTAGTGTGGTTCTTTAAAATGCGTTTCTTTCAATTTAGCCAATACTGCCTAAGTATGGGTCCCCAAAAGGGGTGTTGCAGTTGGCTTCTGTGCTCCCTCCCTTCCTCTCCCTCCCTCTTTCCTTTATTCCCCCTTTCCTTTATTCTCTCCCCCCAACCCGTGCCACCTGCTCTGCCGCACGGTGTCCCGAGCACGGGGACACCTAGGATGAGCTTCTGTGGGGCCCGGGGCTGCCCCGCAGCTGCACCAGCCACAGAGACAGGTTAGGGTGGACAGCTGAACACGGTTTCCTTTCCCACTCGGGCCTCGTGAGCTGTGGGCGGGGTCTCCGTCGCCGGCCCCCCTACCCTACATGGTAAGAGTGGACTGGATGATCAGGCACTGGAACCTACCCAAGCCCCCAGGGGCAGTGCTCGGGGAGCACCTCCCTGGAAAGGGCCTTCACGAGCTGAAACCCCACAGGAGTGTCAGCGAGCCTGACGTGGGGGCACCCAGGGGAGGGGCATAGCGGGAGCTGAGGAGGGCGGGGCACCGGAGGGAGCCAGCTCCGCCCTCCGGGCTCGGGGCTCCTCTCTCTGCAGAGGTGCCTGGTCCAGGTGGCCTTCCGGCCCGTGCTCCCCACCAAGCTGATCCTCCAGGAAGCCCTCCAGACCCTGACCAAAGAAGCGGAGGTCAAGTCGGTACGTGGGGACATGGAGGAGAAGGGTGTGGGGCACGGGCTGGGGGGCTGAGGCTTCCTGCACAAAGGCTTTCAGCCGAACACCGGCACCACTTGAGGCTCCGGGCCCCGGGCCAGCTTGCCGGCAGCACTGCTGGGTCCCCAGAGGGCAGTTTCGGGAGGGCGAGCCCCGGCAGGGCACGCTGACGGACAGGTGTGGCTTCTTACAACCGGAAAGGAAAGCCCATGAAAACAGCCTCGCACATGTAAACTTGAGGGGTGCCCGGGGGGCTCGGTGGGCTGAGCGTCTGACTTCGGCTCAGGTCGTGATCTCACGGTTCGTGGGTTCGAGCCCCGTGTCGGGCTCTGTGCTGACAGCATCCACCTGCTTCGGATCCTCTGCCCACCCCTCCACCCCCAGCTCTCTCTCTCTCAAATAAATAAACACACACAAAAATGTGAACTTGACAGTATCAGCCCAGGGATAAACCCCACCAAGGGCCAGGCCCCGCTGCCCCAGCCGGCCCCAGAGAGGTTGCAGTACGTGGGCTCCTGCCAGCAGAGGGGGTCCCACGGACCCACAGAGCCGTGCAGTCACATGGCCCAGAGCGACGGCCGCCCACTGCCGCCCTGGGGACGCACGCTCGTCCAGCGTCCCGTGCCACCTCGAGCTGCTCCAGCACGCACGGGGGGAAGAAGCCCTCGCCTCCCCGCAGCGAGCGAGGGGAAGAGGCACCAGGAAGGAGGACCCCTGGTCCTGGGCGACCCTTTACCCCTCTTTTGCCTCAGTTCCCTTGTTGCTGAGGGCAAACACGAGTTGGTGCACAGGCCCACGGGGGTCTCTGCACTGGGAGCCTTGTGTCTCCCTCTGGACACTCACCTGTCTCCGTTGCACCTGCAGTCAGTCTTCCTGATGGAGCCGCTTGGTGTTCGGGTCCCCATCCCCTTCAAACCGATGCCCCTGGGGTTCCTGCAGGAGTCAGTCCGCCAGGGGCCACAGCAGCTCCCCCTCACAGCCCCTGCTGGGCTGAGCAGGGCTGGCCTCCACCCCGCAGCCCTGCAGAGACACGGTCACCCAGAAGAAGGACCTAAGGAGACAGTCCTTCTCCACGCTGCGGCTGCAGGGCCGGGACCACCCGCCCCGGGCCTCCACCACCCAGGCTGCCAAGCTGCAGAAACTGGACCTCAAGCCCAGGTAGGCCCAAGAGAAGGCCACACCTCCCTCCGGGCCCGTCTGATGAGACCCCACCCTGACCCCCATGGAGACTTTCCCCACAGAAGGCCTGGAGCAGAGCTGTTTTGAACCATGTGACCGCAAGTCCAGGGCTGGGCCGGCTTGAGACACGGTTGAATCTGGGCACCGCCTCGAGGCCCCTCAAGCTCTGGCTTCCGAGGCATCTGCCCACCGCATTCTCCTGGGCCCGGTGTCCCTGTGCGCAGCCTCACGCCGCGGGCTGGGGGAGACCCTGCTGTCCCTGACCCCTGTATTCCCAGCTCAGCAACCCCAGCCTCCCCGGGTGCAGAGTGAGGCTGGGAGAGCTCTGACGGGCTCAAGTCACTTGCCCACCCTGGACCCTTGCCTGGGGCCCCAGGAACACGGCCCTCCGGTTAGGTGCCTGATCGGCACCCTGGGGTAGGGGAGGGCCCCCCAGGAAGCAGGGAAGGGTGGGAAAGCCAGCTGGTCAGACATACCTGGGACGGCCACAGCCGGGCAGAGCCCCCGGGAAGCTGCCCCTTACCCCTCCGGCCCGGGGCCCGGGAGAGTGTGGCAGGGCCCCCCGGGGCTTCTGGGGACAGTGTGGGTACAGGGGCGTGAGTGTGCGCTGCTGCTTAATTCCAGTTCGGACGAGTACCAGGCTGCCCAGGCCACCCTGGCCAGATCTTTCCAGGGGAGGTTTGACAAGTTTGTGGTTCCCTGTGTCGTTGCCAGTGGTGACACTGAAGACAGGAAGGGGACGGAACCCCTGAGCTTCAGGTGCAGTGCTCTGGTGGGGGAGGGGGTGTCTTCCAGAAAGTGGCTGTCCATCCTCTGCTACGAACCAGTTCTGGGGGCCCGGAGGGAAGGGCACGGAGGCTGAAGCGGGCAGGGCGAGGGCGGGGTGCAGAGCACAGCGCCCTCAGCGCACCCTGCCCCACCCCCAGTCCCCACAATACCCTGTACCTGGAGCTGTGGTGTCCAGCCGTGGCACCGTCTCTCGTGGTGACCTCCGACAGAGGCAAAACCATCTTCAACTTCGGTGACATCGCTGTAGGTGAGCTCCAGTTGGGCCCCGCCCCCCATGCACACCCCCGCCCCGGGGGCCCAGGCCTGGGTTCCCACACCCCACCCCCCGGGCCTCTGACTCCACCACCCTATTTCAGGACACTGTGGCATAAAAAAGGTCTCCATCCAGAACATCTCCCCCGAGGACCTCACCGTATCCTTGTCCACACCCAGCCCGGGAAGCTCGCGGGGACCCAGGTGGCTCGCGGGGGTGGGAGGGGGGAGCTGGGGGGGGGGGCTGCAGCCCTGCTCTTGCCACCTCTCCTTGACACCGGGCCCACAGGTGGAGTTCTCCGTGCTGAACCCCAGTGGCCCCTTCATCCTGCTGACCCCCATCAGCAAGCTGCCTGCAGGCGAGACCCAGGTCCTGACACTGTCCTTCTCTCCCCGGGAGAGCATCTTGGTGAGTCCGGGGCCCACATGCTGCAGCCCGTGCGCTTGCGTCCCCGGAGGCAGTTGGTCCCCCGCACCGCCCCCCTCCCACCCCCCCACCCCCCCGCCGCCGGGCCTCACCTCTGGCGGGCAAGCAGGAGGAGGCTAGGGAGCTCGATCACTCTGCTCCAGTCTGCCCCGACCCAGCTGCTCCCAGAGCCCCAGCACACGCCTCCGACAGATGTCTGCTCCGTGCTAATGGACGTGGTCTTCTCAGGCCCGAGAAACACTGGACATCATCACCAAGAGAGACACGCTGTCTCTGACCCTCATGGGTACTGGCGTGGCATCCACGATCACGTGCTCCATTGAAGGGGACGTCCTCGACATGGGTTACGTGATTGCCGGAGAGTCTGTGTCCTCAAGCTTCAAGGTGAAACACGTCACGGGGGACCTGGTGCCTGCCCTGGCCTCCTAGGAGAGGGCTCCACCCTGGGAGGGGTCAGACCCGCCTTGGTAGGGGAGCTAGTGGAGGCCCCCCGCCATCCGGCCCCTACCTCCAGCAGCTGCCGCCTCCACTGCCCAATCCAGCAGGGGGAAGGCTGAGCGTGCCCCTCCCTCCATGCCTCACCAGCTCCGCCTCTTAGTGCTCCTTGTCTTCCTGCCTCAGGGCCTTTGCAGGAGCCACCCCACCTGGGATGAGGAGGAGCTCAGCTCAGGCACTGCTGTGGAGGGTGGGGGTGGGGTTACAGACTTTCCTGGTGATGTGACACTGCCCTGTGGCCTCCCACCCCCTGTGGGAGGGCAGGCCTGGCTCCCTATGTCTCTCCAATGTCTGAGGGACTCACCAGCCTTGGGATCAAGCAGCCAACTGCTTCCTCCACCGGCTTAGGTCGGGACCTGGCACCGGGTCCAGGACAGGGATTCCCTGAAGTGTTTATTGAGCAGGAGCACTCTCTCAGAGACGGGGCGAGGGTGTTGGTTCAGCTGAAGGCCAGCCTGAGCCTGGCAGAGGGGGGCGCTGTGGAGCCCAAGGCGCACCACCACGGAGTTTCCCTCCCCGAGGCGCGTGGAGGGGGCTGGGCGCACCGGCCGGGAAAGGAGGGTAACGTGAGGCTGGGTGAGATGGACCAGCAGCCCAGGAAAGTGCCGGGAGCAAGGCGAAAACGGTTGGGCCGGAGGGCGGCTGGACAGCCAGCAGGGCGTGACCCCCAGCGAGGGCGAGCTGAGACCCCCTTCGCAGTGACCCGCGCGCCGGCGGTGGACGGCAATGCGCTGAAGGTCCCTGTCCTCACAGCTGCAGAACAGCTCGGCGCTGCCCATCAGGTTCTCCATGCAGCTGGACAGCCTCTCCAGCTCCAGGAGGGGCAAAAGCCAGCAGCGGCTACCGCAGTTCCTCGCCTTTCCGGCCCAGAGGACTGAAGTCGTGGGTGAGCTGGCGGGCGGGGGCGCGGGGCCGCTGCTGGGGAGGGCAGGTGCGAGCGGAGAGAGAGCCCTGGGGGCGGGGCAGGGGTGGGACTTGGGGCGGGGGGGCGCGGCCGGGTGGTGAGGTGGGCGAGGACGGGGCAGGGGTGGAGCTTGAGGCGGGGCCCGGCCCGGGTGGGGCGGAGGGCGGGGAAGGGGTGGAGCTTGGGCGGGAGGCAGGGGGGCTCGGGGGGGGGGGGGGGGGGG
>NW_026057585.1:103795020-103814264 GCF_023721935.1 Panthera uncia
GGGGGGGTGGGGCGGGCAGGGGTGGAACTTGGGGCGAGGAGGCGCGGCCCGGGTGGGGTGGAGGGCGGGGCAGGGGTGGAGCTTGGGGCGGAGGGCGCGGCCTGGGTGGGGCGGGGACGGGGCAGGGGTGGAGCTTGGGGTGGGGCGCGGCCCGGGTGGGGCGGAGGGCGAGGCAGGAGTGGTGGGGGAGGGGAGGGGGTGGAGCTTGGGGAGCGCGCGGCCCGGGGCAGGGGGGGTGTGGGGGGCGGGGCAGGGGTGGAGCGCGGGGCAGGGGCGGGGCTTGGGGCGGTTGGGGGGGTGCTGCGGGCAGTGGATTGGTTGGGGGCCAGAGCGTCGGGCTGGTGAGGGGCGCTGCAGGCGGAGTGAGGGACCCATACGTTGCCGACCTTCCCGCAGGCACCCAAAACCACAGCGGCCAGAGCGTGTTCAGCGTGATCCCCGTCGAGGGCGTCATAGACCCCGGCAAGACGCAGGACTTCACCGTGACCTTTAGCCCGGACCACGAGAGCCGTTACTTCTCGGACAGGCTGCAGGTGGTGCTCTTCGGAAAGGTGCGGCTCCCCCCTTCCCGCGTGTCCGGGGCCCTTCCGGCCTTCCCTGCCTGCCCCCCTTTGGAGACCCTGGCCCGTGCCTGAGGGCTCCTCGCCGGGCTGGGTGTCGTCAAGTGGAGAGCCCACTGTCCCCGGTTCCACGGGCCCCCTTCCTCCTGGAGCCCCCCGTCACGGGGACTTGGAACGAGACTGCTATGGTCCTTGTCCCCAGAAACTCTCCCACCAGATTCTTCTGAAGGGCGCGGCCCGTGAGCACATGATGTTCGTAGAGGGTGGAGACCCCCTGGACGTGCCTGTGGAGTCCCTGACCGTGATCCCCACCTACGACCCTGAGCACAGAGAAGGTGTGTTCTCTGAGGTGTGGGAGCCCCCTCGTGGGGTGTGAGGACAGTAGGAGGAGCTGCCCGCCTGCACCCTTAGCCCTAGGAAGCCTGAAGGGTGGGGTGGGCATTCTGGCCCATCCCCCAGAGGGTGATTTCCTGAGGACCAGCTAACCCCTAGGCACCTCCCTCAGGCCCCGGGTGGCACAGCCCCCCACACACTGGCCCCCAGCCGGGTCCTCTGTCTCCAGAAGCCGAGGAGCTGAAGCCCATCCTGGTGACCCTGGATTACGTCCAGCTGGACACAGATATGCCAGCCCCTCCTGCCACCCGAGAGCTGCAGGTGGGCTGCATCCGGACCACCCAGCTGTCTCCAAAGAAGGTGACCAGGTCCACCCGGCCCCTCTGCAGTGTCCCCTGCCCCGGGTAGCCTGGTCCCTCCTGGCTTTGCCCCTTGGTGGATGTGGGTGGGCAGCCTGCCGGTCAGGGCTGAGAGGGCAGGTGGAGTCGGGCATCCTCGACCCCTGTCACACTGCTTCCTGGGCGCTGTGCCCGGCCTGCCGGCCTACCTGTAACTCCAGTGCCCTGCAGACCGTCGAGTTCAGCCTGGACGGCGCCGCATCTCTGCAGCACAAGGGCTTCACCATTGAGCCCTCCAGAGGCTTCGTGGAGCGTGGCCAGACCAAGACCATCAGCATCTCCTGGCTGCCACCTGCAGACTTTGACGTAGGTGCCACAGACTCTGGCCAGGGAGCGCTGGGAGGGATGATGCCCCCGCCCCACCCAGGTTGGGGGCTGTTGGGCGGGCCCTGGGCAGGTGAAGTGGGCAGTCGACTGAGGGGCTCCTTCCTTCCTCCCCGCCCGTTCCAGCTGGATCATCCACTCGTGGTGTCAGCCCTGCTGCAGCTCAAGGGGGATGTGAAGGAGACTTACAAGGTCTTCTTTGTAGCCCAGGTGGTGAGCGGCCCCTGAGGCCACAGGAGTCTCTCCACACACCTCCTGCTCTCTCTTGAAGCCCTCCTGTGGTCCGCAAACCAGGCCAAGCCACCCACAGACCTGAGACCTGGGCATCCCCTGCTGGGCAAACTCAAACGTGCAGCCCTCTTCATGGCCCTATGGCCGGGGCACCCCAGCCCTGCAGGCATGGCTGCCTCCTGCTGACCTGGACCCAGCAAGTCTAGAGGCCAAGAGCACCCCTCCCTGGCCCCACTGAGAACAAGGCAACAAGGCCAGTCCTACCCACACGTACTCTTACCCTGAGCCCCTCAGAGCCCCCAGCCCCACCAGTACCCTCCTGCCCAGCCTTTAGAAGCCCTGGTGCGGGGAAGAGCTGCCCCCACAAGTCTGCCAATAAACCTTCTGAGCTGCTTCGTACAGGCCTGCAGTGTGGGATGCACACTGAATGAGAGATGGGGACAGAGCCCTGGGGAGGCAGCCCCGTGCCTTCTACCCCACCCCACCCCCACCATGCACGCAGATCAGTCCATATGATGAACTCTGCCCCTCTGGAGGGTGGGTGCCTGGAGCATTGGGGGAACAGCTAGCAGGACAGGGTGCTGGGGGTAGAGGGCTGGAGTTGAGACAAGCCCAGACCTAGGAGGCCCATCAAGGAGGGAGAAGGGTACAGGCGGCTTCAAAGCCAGGGTGACCCCTTAGGCTTCTCTGCTGCTCCCAAGTTTCAGGTTCCCTGGTGACCCTAAGCAAGGAGGGACCAAATGTGGGGGACTCATGCTCGTGTCCTCCTTCAGAGCTAAGCTGGGGTCCGGGGTGAGACCCAGAACATGAGTTTGGTTTTCCATTTTTCTGGAACGAGTCCAGGCTCAGCCTTCTGGGCTCCAACAGGTCCTTCAAGGTAGAAGCCCCCACAGGCCATACAATACTCTTTGGAGTTCAGAATGTACCCATACCCCAGCCCCTGCCTTCTGGATAGTGCTGGTTGGACAGCGACCCCACAGAGCGCATCCAGTCTGGCCCCCCATGCACAGCATAGGCAACCCACCAAGCCTAGTCTCGCACCTGCCACCAGGAGAGCAGGAATGGAGGGTGTGATGCATCTGGGGACCATCCTGGGCACAGGCTTCGGGATACCAGCTTGGAGCCACCTGCCCTAGCCCCGGTTCCTTGGTGCCCTTCATCCCTGGAAGGCTGCCATCTCCCTAACCTCAGGCCAGTGACAGTGACCCTAAAGTACTGTTTTGCAGGACTTCTGTCTGTGCCCTCACCAGTGCTGTCCAGCCATAGCCCAAGCCACTTTCTCACTAGGTAAGAGGAGAAGGCAGGTCCAGCAGCCCAGGCCAAACCCAGGCTCCAGGAGGGCCTGCTCCCTGCAGGCCATGGTCCTTGCGTCCTGCTCTGGCTAGTGGGCAGGAGGGGTAAGCCACTGTCTTGTAAACCCCGGCCTAGCTCTCCTGCTAACAGGCCCTGGTACTCACTGGCCAAGGCTCTGTCTGAACTCCTGTGCACTGGCTGGACTTCTGTCCATCCTTCTCCCTCCCATCCTGAGTTGGGACTCCCAAGGCAGTGAAGGCGAGAAGGAGGAGGAAAGAGGGTCAGGAGCCAAACTTAGCCGGCTTGGCTAAAGGGGGGGGGGCAGGGGGGCCCTGGGGGGGGGGGGGGGGGGGGGGGGGGGCCTGGCACAGCCTGGAGGTGTGGGACAGCTTCCAGGCAAAGCCCAGGTCAAGATCAAGCAAGATCAAAGAGCAGGTGCCTGGCAGGTCCAGGTGGGAGAGCCAAGCCCAGGAGGCCCTCCCAATGGGGGAGATGCCTGTAGAGTATGTCTTGAGTGCAATTAAGAATCTAGAAATCTAGAAGAGATGAACAATAGAGAAAAAAAAAAATTTGGCAATCCATTTAGAAGGTCCAACATCTGGGGCGCCTGGGTGGCTCAGTCGGTTGAGTGACCGACTTCGGCTCAGGTCAAAAGTGGAGGGGGGGGGGGTGCCTGGGTGGCTCAGTCGGTTGAGTGTCTGACTATTGGCTTCAGCTCAAGTCAAGATTTCACAACTTGTGGGATCGAGCCCCCCATCAGACTCTTCACTGACAGCATGGAGCCTGCTTGGGATTCTCTCTCTCCCTCTCTCTCTGCCCCTGCCCTGCTCTCTCTCTCTCTCTCAAAATAAATAACCTTTAAAAAGGAAAAAGAAAAGAAAGGTCAAAGGTAGCTTCTCTCCCCCCCCCACCCACTCTCCCCAAACAAGACAGACCACCCTGCATCTTGCTGTACCAACCTCCTCCCTTAGCGTGACCACCGGTGGTGGAGCAGAGGGGAGAGGAAACCGACGAGCGCACTCAGCCTGGTGAGAAGAGCGGGGAGGTGCCAGAAATGGCCCCCAGTTTTTCCTAGAAGAATGGACAGCGGGCATTGTCACGGCCAGGCCCAGACACCACAGAGGCCACATTCCCTGGGTTGAGCATGGCTTTCAAGGCGAAGTGCGCCTGAAACGTGGTTTGCTTCCAGGGTACCGCAACGGCCGGGAACCAGGGTTGGAATCCGGGTGGGCTTGGCCCGGGCATCCCCAGGCAGTGAGCGCCCGCAGCGCGCCACCAAAATAAATACCGTTGAACAACACGCTTAGAACCCCCCAGAGTCTTGACTGTTGAAACCCTTCACCTTGAGCGCCGCGGTGTGTGAGTTGGCCCACATGTGTCCTGGCTGCCGCCCTCCGAAGCCACACACCCTGTGCAGCCCTGGGCACAACAGGGCTGGCCCGGTCCGCACCGAGCCTGACTGCAGGACAGGCCTGGCCCGGCCGGGATGGGGGCTCTGCACCGCGCGGAGGGCGAGAACCTCCCCCACCCTGCGACCCGAGGCTCTGAGACGCGGAGGAGACGACCCGGCGGTCGCGGCCGTGCGGCGGGACCCATATTGGGCGCGGCTTCAAGGGGCGGTGCCTCTAGTGGGCGGGGCTCTAGGTCAGGGGCTCCGAGGTGTGGCCACGGGACCGGGCCTCCGATGGGCGGGGCCTGCAGGGGCGGGGCCTCGTGAAGCGGCTCGGCTGTCGTGGGGCGGGGTCTGCGCGGGGCGGAGCCTCCATAAAGGGGCGCGGCGGGCGGGCTCAGGCTCCCTGTCCGTGCCGAGCATGGTAGTGGGGGTGCCGGCCGCCCGGGGGCTCCTGCTGCTGCCGCCGCTCCTGCAGCTGCCGCAGGTGGGTCGGCGGCGCTCGGCGCGGGCACCGCGGGGCGGGTGTGAGCTCGGCGCGCCCCGGCCCGGGCTCACCCCTGTCCCCACAGGTGGCGCTGGGCTTCGGAGACGGCAGCTGCGACCCCTCGGACCTGTAAGTCAGGGGGGTGGGAGCCGGGGCCTGGCCCCGCCCTGTCGGGAGGCTCGGGCGGGGCGCTCGACCCTGCTGGTGCCCCACCTGCTCCAGGTGCCGCCGTCCCCGCAGGTGCCCGCCCCAGGCCCGCTGGAGCAGCCTGTGGCACGTGGGGTAAGTGGAGGCCTCGGCGCCGAGCCGGGTCCGACGGTTCTCCCCTGGCCGGGCCCACCAGACCCCGAACCCTCTCGGCTGAGTCGCCAGGACCTCCTGCCCTCAGCACCAGGGCAGCCAGCCTCCCACGTGGGCCCTGCCCCGATCCGGGACAGCTCTGGGCACACAGGCCCTTGGCTGGACTTCCTTTCATCGCTTGCTTCCCACCCCCTCCTTCCTCACCCCTGCAGGAGGCCCCCTTGAGCGCGGTCATCGGTCTGGGCACAGGATTGTGCAGATGGCCTGGGACAGTGTGTCCTGGGAGTGAGCCCAAGGCACTTGTGGCCAGCTCTGGAGACAGCCAGGACAGGCCCAGCAGCAAGAGGCCAGGAGGGGCCAGCTCCTCAGGCCCAGCTCTGGCCTGGTGAAAGGTCTCTGGCCTGGAGAGACACTCGTTCTCTGGTTTTCTTTTATCCTGCCCGTTGTCCTGTCTTGGGCAGTCGGGCCCTGACTGCCCCTGGGGAGCAGGCTCCTGGTGGCCAGGGGTCAGTCCAGTGGTAGGCTCCCGCTCCTCCCTGCACAGGCTTATCTTACTCGCTGTCCTTCTGCTGCTGCTGTGCGGGGTCACAGCCAGCTGTGTCCGGTTCTGCTGCCTCCGGAAGCGGGCACACACCCAGCCACACCTGCCAGCAACACCTCAGCCTTGTGGCCTGACGGTCAGCCCTACAGACAGTGACAGCCCGGTGCACAGCACTGTGACTTGTGAGTGCCTGCAGGGGGAGTGGGGGGGCGAGTGAGAACCAGACTTATCCCCACACAAACCCACTCTGGTTCCCTGCAGCTTACAGTTCTGTGCAGTATCCGCTGGGCACGCGGCTGCCTCTGCCCTTTGGGGAGCTGGACCTCGACTCCATGACCCCTCCTGCCTACAGCCCGTATGCCCCTGAGCTGCCACCCTCCTACGAAGAGGCTGTCAAGATGTCCAAACCCAGACAGGAAGAGCCACCCTCCTCTTAGTAACCCAGTCCTCTCCCCGGGGCCTGAGGCCTAGAGACATCGGCAGGGCCCCGGGAGCCAGGCTCCGGTGCCCAGCACCCCTGGCTGTAGCCCTGGTGCCCCTCAAAGGCAGAGGAAGGTCCTCTTGAACCTCCCAGTGCTGCCAGCCACCCCGTGCTCAGAGGGACCCGGTGCGAGGGCACTTGCAGCCGGGGACCCCCCAGCACACCCCTACCACCCTTCCCCAGGGAAGGCTGGCCGTCCGCACATTGCTGCAGCCCTGGCCTCGTTGCTGTGTAACGCCAGGCAGCCAAGCCGGCCGGCCTTGTGTTGGCCACACACACACACACACACAGGCATGCACACGAGGGCTGCTGCATTCAGCCCTGACCCCACAGGCCTAAGCCTCAGGCTGGCCGTGACAACCCCGGCTTTTGGAGACAGAATAAAATTTGTCCCTAAGTGATCTCCCTCTGTAGGGGCTCGGGGAGGGGCCTGTGGGTGGTCACCCCCCTCCCCCATGCAGGCAGGCAGGGCAAATGGTAGTCTTCGCCCTGCCCCCAACCTGGCCTTCAGGCTGCCGTCCAGAACCCAGAGCTGGGCAGTGGGAGGGACGGGCCATGTGCCATGGCTGCCTGGACAAAACCCTCTCCTCTCTCCAGACCCACATCTCTGTCAGCCCCTCCTTTCTGGGCTATGGACAGTAAAGCACACATGAGTCTGTCTGGAGTGTTTATTGGCTGGGGGGGGGGGGGGGCAGGCTGGGCCGCAGCGTGGGCTGCAGCAGGCAGTGGCCTTCTTCGGGCAGGCCTCCCGGGGCCATAGCACCTGCTCCTACTGGACCAGCTTGAAGGACTCTCCGGTCATCATGGCCACAAACTCTGGGAGCAGGAGGACAGGTCAGCCACCGGCCTGGCCCAGCCACCCAGCTCCCAGGCCCGTCCCCGACTCACCCTCATAGTCAATGGTTCCGTCTCCGTCCTTGTCAGCCTCCTTCATCATCTGCTCGGCCTCTACCTCATTGAGGGGCTCACCTGCATTCATGAGCACATACCTGCGGGGCCCCCACACTGAGTGACAGCCCACAGCGTTCCGGCCCTCGCCCACCCCCTGCCCAGCCCCAGGCCCTACTTGAGCGTGTTCCAGTCGATGTAGCCCTTGCCCTCCTTGTCGAAGACACGGAAGGCCGCCCTCAGCTCGCCCTCCTGGTTCTGGGCCTTCTCCCAGTAAATCCCCATCAGGGCCAGGAAGCTGTCACAGTTGAAGAATCCTTTGTCTGCAGGGAGCAAGCAGAGGGCCAGGCCGCGTGAGGGCGGGCGGCTGCAGCCCTCCCTGCTCACGCTCGCGGGTGACCCCCAGCCGCCCTGCCCCCTGCCCGGCCTCACTGTCTCTGTCCACGTCCTTGGCCATGGAAGCCAGCTCGCTCTTGGTGGGGTTGATGCCCAGCAGGCTCATGAGCCGCTCCAGCTCCGCCGTCTTCACCTCCCCGTTGCCCTCCTCGTCGAACATCTCAAAGACCCCCTTGTACTCCTTGATCTGCTCGGCCGTCAGGCGCTCCGTCTACGGGGACAGCCGCCCGGCTTCACCAGGGCCCCCCTCTGCCCCCCCGTCCGAGGGAGCTCGGAGGCCCCGGCACATGTGGCACAAGGCACCCCGCCCCGTCCATCCGTCCGGCAACCCGTCGAGGCCTGTGGTTACAAAAGGAGGCCCCCGGCCCAGAGCGGCTTCCGGATAAGGCGGCACAAGCGACGGGTCTCAAGGAGGGAGCGGGAGTCCGCCAGGCAGGGTAGAGGGACGGGCACGAGGGGCAGAGACCAGGTGTGGGACACCGAGGCTCGGGCCAGCCACGGGAGGGAGGACCGGCTGCGCCAGGCCCAGTCTCTGGGACGAAGGCAGGGGACACCAGGTGAGACCGGGCGAAGGGCACCGTGGGGGAGCACGACACAGGTCAGGGTGGAGGACCCCAGCCTGTTGTGGCGTTTCCAGGGGTAGTCTAGCCCCCGACAGCCCTGCCTGTCACTGCCATCGCAGCCTTCAGAAAGGGCTGCTCTGTCCCGGCCCCCACTCCACCCCTTCCCTCTAGCCCGTGCCGGTGCCCGGAGGCACTGACCCGTCCTCTCTCCCCCCGGGCCCTGCCCCCAGCTCCCGTTCCACCACCGGGAGCCCACCGTGGCTCCACCGGGTGCCGGGACCAGGCTCACCATGTCTGTGGCTGGCTGGGAGAACACCTCTCGGTGGCACCAGATCTGCTGTGCACACAGTACGAGGTATGGGGTGTCGGCAGCGTTTTAGCTGGGCCCAGCTGCCTGGGGTCCCCAGGGTCCAGATTCCAAGAGCCTTGTATGGCCAGGAGATCCCGCAGCCCTATTTGGGGGCAGGTTTGGCCCCGACCCACAAAGCCCCTTTCCGGCCTGCCCTGGCCTGGGCATCCCCTCACCCCGAAGCTCCCCCTCGGATCCTAGGTCCCAGGTGAGGCCCCTGCCCCAGCCTCAGCCGTTCTGCCTCAGAACCCTCTCAGCCTGTCGTCGCTTCAGTTGTGAGGGTTCTTTTGGGATGCCCACCCTGGCCAGGTGACGCTCTCGTATCCCCGAGGGCCAGATGCTTCGCAAGCACTCTCTGAAGGCAGGTGGGGAGAACACACCAGGCCGGAGCGCCCCCCACCCACCCCTCGCAGAAGGGGCTGGGGGTCTGCAGCCCAGGGAGGAGACAGCTGGACACGGGGTGGAGGCAAGAGGGGGTGGGACAGACGGGACCAGGGCGCTTCACCGGCTCCCGGGAGGCCAGACCAGGTTTCCTCTGCGCGGCCAGAGGCTATTCTGGGGTTTCTCCGAGAAACCTGACCTCCCTTCCACTCAGAACAGCAAAGCTGGCTCTCAGGGGAGCCTCGTGGCCAGGCTGTTCGGTGACAAGATGTCTCAGCGGCACACACACCTGCGTACGTGTGCTGAGCCCTCGCACACGCACCGTCACGTCCAGCGAGCGCCTCCCTGCTCCCCCCACCCACCGGCAGTGGGCACAGGGCTGGCAGGTGCTGGTCGGAGCCCCATGGGCTGAGGGGCGCCTCCCGTCCCTGCCTCCGGCCCCCCTGCACCGGGGAGGGTCGCAGATGGGCTCCCACCTAATTGCCCCCGCCCCCCTGCACGGCCCCCGGAGTCACGTGGGCACACGCCTGCCTGACGGATCCGAGCAGGTGGGGTGCGCCCGGCCCCGCCCGCTCGGCTCTGGGCCTGACTGGGTATCCGAAGCCTCCGGGACTTACCCCGCTGAGGCCCAGGCCAGCTGCTGAGGCCGCAAGATTTGTGCTGACGGACGGGATGGCTCCGGCGGCGGGCACAAGACCAGCGGGCCTCGGGGACAGGGGCGCGGCAAAAGCTGGCCCCAGGTCTGGGGGCGTGGCCCGCCTCCGCCCTGGCTGCTTGCTCCGCCCGCTGGCTCCAGGCCTGGTGATGAGGAGGAAAGACTTTCCCACCCCTTCCCTCGAAGATGTCAAACTACAACAGGAGTCCGAAGTACGACAGCTCTTCCGTGACACTCGTCACATCTATGAGCCCAAACGACACGTGAGGAAGTCAGTGGGGACCGAGAGCGAGACCGGGTCGGGCGCCAGGAGCAGGACGGCCTGACGGCTGATTTCACGCTCTCGCCAGGGCCGCGGTGCCCAGAGTTGTCCAGACACCGGTGAGGTGTTGCCGTGAAGGGTTTTTTCATATATATTGATTGCAGTGGTGAAGCTAATGTAAAGGATCACTCGGAAAGGGGAACTGACATTCATTAAACATCTATCACAGACCACGATCTTTTTTTTTTTTTTAATGTGTGGCAACCACACACCTACACACAAGCACGCACATAAAAATTTCCATCCTAACCGTTTGTGAGTGCACAGCTCAGGGGCATTGAAAATTGAGCACATTCACACTGCTGTGCAACCATCCCCACTGTCCATCTCCAGAACTTTCCATCTTCCCAAACTGAAACTCCCCATTAAACACTAACCCCCCAGCCCCTGGCGCCCACCATCGACCGATCTCCATGGATCTGACTCCTGCAGGCCCTTCATATAAGTGGACTCATTCAGGATTTGTCCTTTCGGACGGGCTTGCTTCACAAAGCACGATGTCTTCGGGGTCCATCCATGCTGAAGCAGGTGCCAGCATTTCCTCCTTTTTAAGGTGGAATAACATTCCACTGGACAGAAAGAACACGAAGCTTTCCTAGGTGTGATTAACATTTAAATCAGCAGATGACCCTCTTCATGTGGGTGGGCCTCATCCGATCAGTTGAAGGCCTTAAGAGAAAAGACTGAGCTCCCCAGAGGAGGAGGGAATTCTGCTCCGGAGGGCCTCTGGGTTCGAGCTGCAACATCAGCTCCTTCCTGGGTCTCCAGCTGCACTCGCCAACCCCACAGTCGCCACAACTGGAGCCCATTCCTCAAAATAAATCACCCCTGTCCCTCACTTTCTCCCTGCCACCCACCCCTAGTGGTCTGTTTTTCTGGAGATCCCCGGCTGATACAGAAGGCCATCGAGGGCAGTGCATTCCAAGAACCTGGGCACCTGTGCACGTGCCCCCGGGGCCATCCTCCGACCGCAGGGCACACGGTGTTTCCTCCAGGCAGGTCCGGAAGGGAGGCTCAGGCACCTGCAGGGAGCAGCTGAACTCACAGACTGAAAACCCAGGCCAGGTTGTGGTGAAAGACTGCATGTGCTTCCCCAGTGACCCCTTCCTGGAAGAGAGAGGCCCGTAGACTTCTCCGGGGTCCCCGGGGGCCTCCGGGGTCCCCGGTGGGAAGACGCCACGAGGCCCCCCACCCCTCCGGGGCAGCCTCAGGGGCGGACCAGCTGGAGCCCAGGTGGAGCCTCGGAAGGGGTTATCGCTCCCGAGTCCGCATGGCTGGCCTGAGGCTTCCTGCTGCACAGCCGACTTCCCTCACCCGATCCTGCCCCCTCCCTGCCTCTGGGACTGACCCCTGTGCGTAGCGTGAACGCAAACCCCATCCCGGGGTCGGCTTCCTGAGGGCCCACTCCGCAACTAGAAGGGGTATTGGAAATGGATTCCTCGCCGCCCGGCTGCAACGAGGTGCCGCTGGGGTCGGGCACACACACGCCTCCCTAGTGGCCCACCCGCCCCAGCTGTCACTGTGGCGATCGGGCAGGATGGGCCAGAGACCAGGTGGCCGCTGCCCAGCCCCTGACCGTTGTCAGAACCTCGACAGGGAAAGCTGGGACCTCGCCGTGTGGGTGGAGGACATCCAGGTGGGTGTCCTTCGGAACATTCTGCCTCTGCAGGGTTTGCTCACCTCTCCCTGGGAAGAGCTGCACCCCCGCCCCCCGCCGAAATAGAATGCGGAGGCCTCATCATCCCCCCCGCCCCTTGCCAATCCCCGGCAACATTTGTCCCCTTCAGGACATCCACCTCCGCTCCTGGCCACTGGGCTGACACCCAGGGTTAAATTGCAGCATAACCGGGCTGGGGATGAGCTGGGTCTGACAGCTCAAGGACAGCGGAGGATGAAGAGACCGATGGGCTGTGTTGGCAGGAGCCGGGGACACGGGCGGCCCCCGCGGCCCCGCTGAGGGGCCGGAGCACGAGCCAGGCAGGTGTGAGACCCTACACGTACCAAGGGTTCTCAAAGCCCCCTTTCTTCTTGCGGCTCCTGCCTGAGGCTTCCTGAGCCAGCACAGGGCAGGCCACAGTCCGGAACCCACACGCTGCACAGTGCCTGCAGCCAGCCCCCTCGCCCACCGGCAACGGCGTGCACCCGTGACACGTCTCCCCTGGGTCCCAGTGTGCTGAGTACGGTTGCCCAGGAGTGCCCCCTCCCCACCCCCTCTTACCTCATACGCCCAAGAAAAATTCCGTGCCCTAGTCTTGAGTCTTTGTTTCAGGGTCCACAAGGGGAGCCTGGACCAGGGGAGTAAAAACAAGCCAGCCCCGGACCATCAACCGTGGCAGGTGGTCAGGAATGCAAGTGTAAGATCCCAGGCCTGTTCAGGAATGGCCAGCGCCGGCGACTGAGGTGAAAATGTGATGTGAGGGGTGCCTGGGCGGGGGGCGGTGCTCCGTCAGCTGAGCGGCTGACTTCGGCTCAGGTCATGATCTCGCGGTTCATGGGTTCGAGCCCCACGTCCGGCTCTGGGCTGACAGCTCTGAGCCTGGAGCCTGCTTCGGATTCTGTGTCTCCCTCTCTCTGCCCCACCCCTGTTTGTGTGCTCTCTCTCTCTCTCTCAAAAACAAACATTTTTTAAAAATTTGTTAATGTAATGTGAAACTTTAAGGTAACCGCTAAAATAATAGAAATAAGTTGCATCAAGTCCACATCTGTGGAGGGAAAAAAGAATAAAGAAAATGTAATGAACCTAACAAAATGCAGGACAGAAGACAGAAGCCTGAGAAAAGCAGCATAACTTGAAAGCAGAAAGTAATGTCATACAAGTAAACCGAGCCACCTGACAGAGCTCCCGGGGGCCAGGGCTGGAACAATGAGAGCAAGAAATGAATCAAGCAAGATCGGATTATAACCGCATATATCCATTGTGCACGGAAGCATGACACCAACAGACCGGAAGGAAATGCCCACAAACCCCATCTCTGATGAGGGAGTCGTGTCCAGAATACGTAAGGGATTCCTACAACTCGGGGCGCCTGGCTGGCTCAGTCGGCAGAGCATGTGACCCTTCCTCTCAGGGTCACGAGTTCAAGCCCCACATCGGGCATGGAGTCTACTTTAAGAAAATACGTTAAAAAAAAAAAAAAAAAGAATTCCTACACCTCAACAACAACAGAAATAAACAACCCAATTAAAAATGGGCAAAGGACTTGCGGAGACATTTTTCCAACAGGAGATCCACACGTGGCAAAGAAGCACGCGGAAAGCTGCTCACCGTCACTAATCATTAGGAAAATGCAACTCAAAACCACAGTGACTTATCCCTTCCCGCCCAGTAGGATGGCTATTCTCAAAAAACAGAGAGCGACAAGGGTTAGGGAAGAGGCGGAGAGATCGGGACCCTGTGCGCAGACAGACGGTGGGAGGGCGGGGTGGCTGCGTGGAAAAGTCTGGCGAGTCCTCAGAGAAGTAGACGTAGGATGACCACGCGATCCACGTATGCACACAAGAGAACTCTGAGCAGGGGGATCCACGTCCGCCTGTGTTCGTAGCGGCATTATTCACGGTACATAAAGGGCGGACACACCCCAAAGCACCCCAAGGGAGGGGTGGGTGGGTGGAGACACGAAACATAGTGTATGCATATGTGATAATAAAAATTATGCGTCAGCTCCGCTGGGCTAAGGGCCCCCAGACAGCGGCGGGGCGGTACTTCTGGACGCGTCTGTGAGGGCGTCTCCGGAAGAGAGAAGCGTTTGGTTCTGTAAGCTGACTGTCCTCGCCAAGCCAGGTGGGCCTTGTCCAGTCTGGTGAGGGCCCAAACAGAACGAAAAAGACAGAGGAAGGGTGAGTTTGCTCTCTGCCTGCCTGGAACGTCCTGCCTCTCTGGCCTTCGGACTCAGCCGGAATCACCACGGGCTCTCCCGGGGCCGCAGCCCGCAGAGGGCAGAGGGTGGGACGCCGTGGCCTGCACAGCTGCGTGGATCAGTTCCTGCGATCGGTGTCCTCAGCTCAGCGTGCGCGTGTGCGTGCACGCGCATGCGTGCGCGTGCACGTGTGTGCATGTGTGCGTGCGTGCGTGCGTGTCCTGTTTCTCTGGAGAACCCGCATAGAATGTACAATGGAATCATTCAGCCATAAAAAGGAAGAAGATGCTGGCAGCTGCTACAACGCGGATGCACCTGGAAGACACTATACTCAGTGAAACCAGCCAGTCACAAAGGACAAATACTAAGAGAACATCCAGATGGCCAACAGACAAATGAAAAGATGCTCAACGTCATCAGTCATCAGGGAAATGCAAATCAAAACCACCATGAGATGTCACCTCACACCTGTCAGAACGGTAGAATCAAAAACACGGATGGGGCACCCGGGTGGCTCAGTGGGTCGAGCCTCTGACTTCAGCTCAGGTCGTGATCTCACGCTCATGAGTTCGTGCCCCGTGTCGGGCTCTGTGCTGTCAGTTCGGAGTCTGCAGCTGCTTCGGATTCTGTGTCTTGCCCTCTCTCTGTCCCTCCCCCACTCACGTTCTGTCTCTCTCTGTCTCTCAAAAAATGAATAAACGTTAAAAAAATTTTTTTAATATTTTACCACTACAATAAACATAAACATTGATGAGTCCATATTGGTATAAGTGATTCATAAATAAATGGGGGAGAAGAGCCACCTCTCCCGTACAGAATTCCAAATAATTCATGTAGTTATTCTAGCCTCACGGAGGGGGGGACACAACCCAGGCCCCAACAGTGACTTCCCTCCACAGAGTATGGAAACGGAGAACCAGGTGCTGCCCCCCTCAGGTGATCAAGGTCAACATGGCAGGGATGAGTCACCCCCAATATGATGTGGCGAGAGGGCACTGCACCCCCGCTGTGGTCCTCCTGAAACCCACACCCCCAGTCTAATCATGAGACAGCACCGGACAAATCCCAGGAGGGGCACGTTCTGCAAAGTGTCCTGACCAGCGCTCTTGAAAACTGTCAAGGACATTAAAATAAAGAGAAAGTCTGAGAAACTGTCACAGCCCAGAGGAGCCCAAGGAGATGTGATGACTTCATGCGGGATGGGATCCTGGGACATAAGGAGGACGTTTGTTAAAAACCAAGGAAATCTGAATAAAGCAAGGACTTTAGTTAAGAATAGTATGTAAATACTGGTTGCTGGTGACAAAGTCAAACGTACCATGCTAGGAAGATAGTCCTATCATAGGTGTGAAGTGTGAAGTGCATGGGAACTCTGTACTCTCAGCAATTTTTCTGTAAATCTAAAACTGTTCTAAAAATAAAGTTTATTTTTTTAATGTTTATTTATTTTTGAGAGAGAGCGCAAGTGGGGGTGGGCAGAGAGAGAGAGAGGAAGACACAGAATCCGAAGCAGGTTCCAGGCTCCCAGCTGTCAGCACAGAGCCCGCTGGGCGAGTGGGGCGGGGGGGGGGGGGGGGCTCGGACCCACAAACCATGAGATGACCTGAGCCGAAGTCTGACGCTTAACCGACTGAACCACCCAGGCGCCCCCAAATAAAGTTTATTTTAAAACATAAATCTAAAAAAAAAAAAAATCTAAATACGTCAATAATCAAAAGAACTCATTTAAAACAATCGCCACATAAACCGAAGTCTGTCTGACTCGATAAAAACAGACCCCAGCGGCTTTCTGCTCACAGACACAACCTTCAGAGAGAGGTTGCAGGAAGGCAGGCAGGGCGGGTGGCTGCACCCAGGCTGCAGGGGCGGCAGCTCCCCTCCAGGGGGCGCGTCTGGGGCGGGGAGCCCCTCCGCACCCCGCGCTCCGCACGCGTGCTAAGTCTGCGGGCGCAGCCCCAGAGCATCCTTCCTCAGCACCCCCTGGGTCTGAACATCGACCACTTATTGATCCACAAGGAAATCTCCACATTGGAGAGCGACAGCAATCTGACCGCTGCCTACCGAGATTCCGATTAATTTCGAAATCAAGACGAGAAGAAACAGCCAGAGGAGTGGCAGGGGGCTGTTTCTGCTAAGGGGGGGGGGGGCGGGGGAGGGACACAAGTTTGTCTGCAACAAACCACCGCGGCCACGGCTGATCTCTTCCTGGAGAAGGCCAGACCCGGGGCCCAAAGCCCCCGCAAGGTCCGAGGCGGGGCTTCTCTTAGCCCAGGCCCGCCCCTCAGCCAAGGCCCCGCCCCTTGCCCGTCACTCGGCGCAGGCCCCGCCCCAGACCGCACCCTGCCCCGTCACTCAGAGAAGGCCCCACCCCCGGCCCCAGGCCCGTTTCTCGGCGCTGGCCCCGCCCCCGGCCGCACCCTGTCCCGTCACTCGGCCTCAGCCCCGCCCCCGGTCCCGCCCCTGGCCCGTCACTCGGCCGGCCCTCGGCTCCCGCCCGGAAGCTGCGAGGCTGGCGGCGTCTCCACGCGTGGGCACCAGGCGGCGCTCGTGAGCCGTGCGGAGCCCGGCGGGCCGCGATTCCCCGCTAGAGGTCATTTAGGGTCTGGGGTCGGACGGCCCCGCGTTGGAACTGGGCCAAGGTCGCCGCCTAGGCCGCTGGTGCGTGCCGCTCTCTACCCCTCGTCTCAAAGTCTTGTCTTCAAAGCCTCGCTTTTGGATCCAATTGGCAGGAGAAAAATAGACATAAACATCCCTTTTCATTCACTCCTAAGGCGGACCCCACAGGTGGCGGGCCTTGGGGAAGGGCACAGGCTGTGGGAAAGTGGAGTCTTCGGCGGTCTTGGGCTGACCTCCGACCTGCATGTGCAGGCCCCCAGGTAAGCCCTTGAGCCAGGGGGACCACAGCCACACGCACACACGCCCCGCCCCGCCTTGGGCTCCCGGGACACGGCCTGGCTGCTGTGTGACCCTCCTGGCCGTCGGGGGGGGGGGGGGGGGCTCAGCTGGTGCCTGGAAGTCCTGTGCTCCCTACCCCTGCTCCTCCCACACCTCTGAGACTCTTCCTGCTCCCTTTCCGTCTTGTTTGCACGTGAACACACCAAGGACGTGGTGTCCAAAGCTAAAAGAGGTTTCAAATGCATCGAGAGCCTCTGGGGCACCTGGGTGGCTCAGCTGGTTGCGCACTGGCCTCTTGATCTCACAGTTTGTGGGATCGAGCCCTGAGTTGGGCTCCGCGCTGAGTGTGGAGACTGCTTGGGATTCTTTCTCCCCCTGCCCCTCCCTGCTCATGCTGTTTGCAAAATAAACTTTAAGAAACATATGTCGAAGGGGTGCCTGGGTGGCTCAGTGGGGTAAGCGTCCGATTCTTGACTTCGGCTCAGGTTATGATCTCACGGTTTGTGAGTCTGAGCCCTGCAACCAGCTCTGCGCTGACACTCGGAGCCTGCTTGGGGTTCTCTCTTTCCTTCCCTCTGCCCCTCCCCTACCTGTGCTCTCTGTCACAAAAATAAATAAATTTACAAAATAGAAATATGTGTATATGCGTGTACATATGTAAAGCCTCGGACTTCTGTCGCGGAGTCCCAGTGGGCCCAGCAGCCAGAGGGGGGCAGCGGCCTGAAGGTCTGCCCTGCACGGAGGGGAAACAGGTTCCAGGTAAAGCCCCTGGGGGGTGGGGGGCACTTAGCCTAAGGCAGCACCCATGGCCTGTGGGGCACCCCTGGCCCTGGCCTCAGTCGTGTTGCAGGTGGTGCCCAGTCGGGGGTGACCCACAGCCCCTCACCCTGCACCCTCTTCAAGGGCTTCCTCCCCATTGTCTCTCTCAGAAGTCTGGGCACCAAAGTGCCTACCCAAGGCCTGGGCCCCGGGGCCACCAGGGGCTGCTGGAGGAGCAGTGGGGGGCAGGGGGGGGACAGACAGGCCCTTAGGAGTGGGATCCAGCAGACTGAGCCACTCCCCCCACCAGGGCACTCCAGAGCAGGTCTGGGCATGGGACTTGGGCAGATGCCCAGGGGAATATAGCAGGGCCCAGCAGGTCCCCGACGCACGTCACAGTGAGAGCTCCAGGGCCCCTGGCACCAGGCAGCCGCCCCGCGTGCCTAGCCACACCTGCTGGTTTCCAAAACACCCGGTGCCTGCAGGCCCAGCCTCCCCGGGAGGGGCAGCCCAAGGGCCCGCGGTGCTCCTGACTCCTGTCAGCACCCCTGCTGCTTGAGGTCCCAGCCCCCCACTTCCTCTTCCACCTCCTCAGGCCCCAGGTCCCCCAGTCTCTGGCACCACTGCCCTTGCACACCATCTTCTCCAGGCCACGTGGCCCCCAGGTCCCACCCTGCCCTCAGCGCCCCTTCCAGGCAGGCCTTGCATCACCTCCCAGGCGTCCATGGGCTGGGCCTCAGGGACAGGATTCTTAACAAACACCCTCAGGCGCCAGGAGTACTCCTGAGTTGAGTTGAGGCCAGCCACCCAGCCAGGCAGGACGGAGACCCTGAAGGCTGGGAGAGGGGGGGGGGGGGAGGCAGCAGGGGCCCTGCAGAAGGGCAGTGTTCGTCCCCCTACCCCCTGCCTTCCCCAGAGCACATGGTGCCTGGCCTGAGTGTCACGTGCCCACTTGACTTGGAGCAGAGCCTAGTGGCCAAGAGCAAGCGGGGGACAGAAGAGTGTGGGGACCCAGTGACCCCCCTCCTTGCTGTTCCAGCCCACACCAAACTGCAGATAGCCTCATAGGCCCCCGCGCACTCACCTTCATTTCAGAAGATGGTTTGGGGGTTCTGGCTGTTGGGGCTGCCCTTGCGTCCTTGTTAGAGGTCCCAGGGCAATTCTGTGGTCTCTACAGGCGGGACTCACGCACGGGGCAAGAGAGCAGCCTGTCAGAGAGAAGACTTGCTAGGCAGGCGGGGGGGACCGGGGTCACTGTCTCAGCCCCCAAGGTGAAGAAGGGAAAGGTGAGGGGCTGGTCCCCCTGCAGGTGCCGACTGGGAGGAAGGGGGCCCAGCGGGACCGAGTGCAGAGGGCCCTCCAGGGAGCGAGACCCCACCCCGGCCTGTGCAGCCAGCAGCTGGTTTACTCAGGCCCCCCCCCCAGGTTCTGCCCTGGGTAAGGAAGGGTCTCTGCCCCACAAGGACCAGTAAATGAGAACCAAACTGCCGAGAAGCGCAGAGAAGGGCAGTGGTGTGGGGGTGGGGCAGGTTCTCGCACCGGGGGCTTGTGGGGGAGGGCCACCGGAGTGGAGGCAGGGTGACAGCAGCCCCGTCCCACCCCACCCCCTGGCTGTGCTCACACACGCGTCTCTTCCGGGCCAACTCGGGGACCCCGTAACCCCATGCTGATCCCTGCTTCCCTGGTCACGACACCCCTTCCTTCGTCTGCAAAGTCCCTACTTCTCCCTGGGGTGCTCTTCCTTCTCTCCCCTCTGCCCTTGAGGGGACACTGGCAGCCCAGAGACGTCCTTGGCTACGTACACTCCCCCTGGCCCTTCACCGCCCACCCCCCCACCCCCC
>NW_026057585.1:103814364-103824130 GCF_023721935.1 Panthera uncia
TCCCCCGGCCCTCCGCGTCCCCCACACACCCACTTCTCTGCCCAACATCTGTAAGCATCTCGGGCTGGAAAGATCCAACACAGCGCACTCTCCCCCTGCCCCATCAGACTGCCTCGGCCAGCGGCCCCTCCCCACCCTCCCAGCTCACCGCCCAGCTGCTCGGACACCCTGGCATCACCCCTGCCCCGTCCGTGCCCGGATTCCTGAACCGCCACAAGCCTCCTCACCTCAGAATTCGTGGCCCTGTCCGGCCCGCCCAGCCCATCGCGCTACCCTGCACGGGGCTCACCCCACCCTGAGGCAGCCAGAGGGGGCCCTGCCCCTGCTCAGACCCCCCAGTGGTTCCCACCACTGTCCGCCTCACCGCCACAGGCCTGAACGGAGCTGACCACCACCTCCGAATGGCAGAGATTCTAAGACACCACCCACAGCCTTCTCCTCTCTGAGTTTACCTTTTTTAAGGAGTAGCTGATAAATGCCAATGGCCTTTTTTTTTTCCCCAGAGAAAGAAAAGTAGTTCCTCGAATTCCTATGGCATTGCAAGGGACTCAAACTAGCCACAACAATCTTGAGAAAGAACAGAGTTGGAGAGTTGGAGGACTCACACTTCCTAATTTAAAATTTATACAGGGGCGCCCGGCTGGCTCAGTCCGTGGAGTGTGCAACTCCTAATCTTGGGGTCATGAATTCGAGCCCCGCGTTGGCCATAGAGATTACTTAAAATAAAATTAAATTGTCCACCTTGGCCTGTCCTGTGGGCCACGTGTTCCTGTGTCCTCCTCTTATTGGCCGTGGGTGAGCACCTGACCCGGTGCCCATTCATGAGCTCCTGAAACATTTCTGGCATAAAACCCACAAATCAGAGCTTCTTTTGGGCCGCCTGGCTGGCTCGGTCGATGGACTGTGTGGCTGACTCTTCATCTCAGGGTTGTAAGTTCGAGCCCCACACTGGGTGTAGAGATTACTTAGGAATAAAGAAAAGGGGCCTCTGTGTGGCTCAGTTAAGCATCCAACTCTGGATTTCAGCTCAGGTCAATATCTCAGGGTCGTGAGATCAAGCCCCACATCAGGGTCCACACTGACAGCACGGATCCTCCTTGGGATTATCTCTCTGCCTCTCTCTGCCCCCCCCCTTTCTCTCTCTCAAAATAAATAAATAAGCTTTTAGAAAATTAAATAAATAAAAAATTAAATTAAAAAATCTCAAAATAAAAAAAGTATACGAAGCCACAGTGACTGGAACAGTGTAATATTGGCATAAAGACGGTCATTTAGACACGCGGGATGCGATGGGGAGCCCAGAAAGAAACCCCCACATGTATCGTCAATTGATTTTCAGCAAGGGTGCCAAGACCATTCAACAGGGAGGGGACAGTCTTCAACAGACGGTGCTGGGAACACTGGACGTCCACGTGCAAGAGAATGCAGTTGGACCCCTGCCTCACACCACACATGAAAACTATCTCCGAGTGGATCGGAGACCTAGATGTGAGAGTGAAAACTACAAAGCTCAGGGGCACCTGGGTGGCTCAGTCAGTTAAGTGTCCGACTTCAGCTCAGGTCATGATCTTGCAGTCTGTGAGTTTGAGCCCCACGTCGGGCTCACTGCTGTCAGTACAGAGCCCACTTCAGATCCTCTGCCCGCCTATCTCTCTGCCCCTCCCCTGCTCACGCTCTGTCTCTCTCAAAAATAAACATTAAAAATAAAATTATAAAATTCTTAGAAGAAAACACAGGAGTAAGTCTTCATCATCTTAGATTTGGCAATGGTTCCTTAGATGTGACACCAAAAACCACTATAACCAAGAAACAAAAAAGGAGAAAGAGATAAATTGGACTCTTTTAGAATCAAAAACTTTTGTGTACCAAATGACACTACCAACAGAGTGAAAGTACAACAGAACAGGAGAAAATATTTGCATATCATGTATCAGATAAGGGTCTAGTGTCCAGAATATGTAAAGAACTCTTACAACTCAACAACCACAATAAAAGTTCAAAAACAGGGAAAGCGGGACACCTAGGTGGCTCAGTCAGTGGCGAAGTCCGACTTCGCCTGCAGCCACGATCTCGCACTTCATGGGTTCGAGCCCCACATCGGGCTCTGTGCCAACAGCTCCGAGCCCGGAGCCTGCTTCAGATTCTGTGTCTCTTTCTCTCTCTGCCCCTCCCCCTCTCATGCTCTGTCTCTCTCTCTCTCAAAAATAAATAAACTTAGAAAAAAAAAAAAGGCAAAGATCTGGAAGAGACATTCCTCCAAGGAAGATATACACGTGGCCTCTAAGCACACAAAAAGATCGACAAAGAGTGGCAGCGGCCCAAATGCCCATCCGCCAATGAACGGATGAGCGGAGGGCGGTGTATTTCGGCCCTGGGTCTCTCAGCCACAGAAAGCTATGGAGCACTGACATCGTGGATGAACCTTGAGGGGATGGCATGGGAAGAGACTGCCTAAGGGGCACGGGGTTCCCTTCCGGGCTGATGGAAACATTCTGGAACGAGGTGACAGTTGCAACAGGAACGTGAACACACTCGATGCCAATCAACTGCACACTCCGATAGGGCCTCACTGGTACACTTTGTGTTGTGTGTATCTTACCGATTTAAAACAAGAAGCCGGTGTGGCCGAGCCCTATGGGGGGGGAGTGCCTGAGGGTGTCCCCGTCTGGTTGGGGGAGTAGGGGGTGCCCTGTGAGCAGGAAGTTCTTCGTGGAGACCGTGTGCCCTGGGCTGAGCCGGGGGTGGGGTGGGAACAGGGGCGCTCGGGCTGCGGTGCTGATCCCTGGCCCCTCTTGGGAGGGGCTGTGTTGGAGGGTCTTTTTGTTGGAGAGGACAGTCCTTCCAGGTCTGTGCCTGAGGACACGACAGGGGGCAACTGGGACGATAACCAGGATACAGGCCCAGGAGAAACGGCCATTCTCGCCGGGTGCCCCACTGTGTCCAAACCCAGGTGACACGAGGTGGCAGGTGTGGCCCGGCGGTCTGTGGATGACGTGGCTCGGGACGTGGCACGATTCGGTAGGTGATGGGGCGTGACAGACGGGATGCCTAGTGAGGGCGGAGATCTGGGGCTGTGTGACTTAGGGACCCGCATGCCCTTCCCTCTGTGCCGCTGTCCTGGCTCCGTCCTGCTTCCCCAGCTCCGGGAGAGGCTTCTCAGTGGCTGCCTGAGACAGGACGGTGGGTTCGGGAAGGCTTGGCAGGCACCCCAGGCGCTGGGCCGCCCACCCCTCCCCGCCGGCCTGCCGGGGCCACAGGTGCAAGCTGTTTACTGGGCCGGTGTTGGCGGAACTGAGTCCCGGGGCACCATCCACGGGGAGGTGAATCCCCAGACGGACACGGTGCCCCTCCCCCAGCAGGGCACCGGCAGTGGCAGGTCAGGGGGACTGGAGACCAGCCCCCCTCCCATTTCCCTGGACAGGTCCCTGTGATTACCCCACCGCGTCCCCATCAGTCCCTGCTCATGTCTGCAGCAGAAACTAGGAGACGGGGTGGTGCGCAGGCTGCCCCCGCTCTGGGGGAGGGGTGTCACGCCCGGGCTCAGGCCAGTCACCCTGCACAGACCTGCAGCCCACCAAGCCGGTGCGGCCTATGCTGGTATGTGCAACACTGGGGCTGTGTCCCCACCGCCTGGCCTCAGGGACCCCCCTCCGAGCATCCTCAGACCTGTTGTGGCACCTCAAGACAGGAGGCTCGGCCAGGCCAGGGCCAAGGGGGGTGCCCGGAGTCCCAAGGCCTAGCTGAGGCAGCGGCCGCCCCCAGCCCCCCACCCGGCAGGTCCCCTCTGCCAGACCCCATCCATTCTGGGCATTGTGCCTCCCTGGCCTCCCCTCTTTCACCTGATCGTGGGCGTGAGGGTCTGGGTACGCCCCCTCGGACCCCTGGCTCTTCCTAAGTCTGCATCACACTTTCTTGGTCTCTGGTGAGTGCTCCCAGCCCTGGCCCAGGATGCCCCGGGTCATTGCTGGCAGCTACGTTCCAGGGCTGGGCAGGTGATGGCCTAGATGTGGGGAACAGCTGTGGCCTCCCCGACAAGGGAGCCACCCAGGCCAGGACTGGAAATGGGGCCGGGGTGGGTGGGAGCGCGGACTGTCCCCTGGGGCGCCCTTGATGCCCCTTGCCCCAGAAAACCCCAGAGGCTGCTTCGGGGTTGGGGGCACAGCAGCCAAGGAAGGTGGGCTCTGTTCCCAGCAGTCAGTTCCAGGACGGAGCAGGCCAGGGGCTGGGGCAGACGGGCCTCAGCCAGGAGGAGCCGGGAACTGGGGCCTCTGCAGGCCTTGAACTCGACAGAGGCTTCCTTTTCCTCTATGAGTAGCTCAACTGTTGCCCAAACCCTGCTTTTGGCTAGGAAGCAGGTAAGGACCCCTGTGTTCGTCTCCATCCAGAAGCCCTCCTCCTCCTGGTGACAGCACCTGCCTTTGCTCTGGGTGCTGGGTGGTGTCCCAACAGGGGCACAAGCTGTGACCCCTCCATTCCCTGCCTCCAGGGCCACATGAATGTGACCGGGGCCCTTCAGAGCCTTCCCAGGGTCAACATACAGATATCTCAGTCTTGGGAGCCCTGTGGCTGCTAAGCTGGAGACAGGAAGACACGCCCTAGCAGACACAGTCTCTCTCAGGCAGAGAGAGAAAAGGAGGCGCCAGAACGGGGGAAGCAGAACCAGGAGGGGAGCCCCCAACAGCCTGACCGAGCGCCTGGATCCATGTATACCTGAAGCCCAGACATCTGCTCATAGACTCGTACCCTGAGCGAGTCAATCGCCTCTTTTCACATAAACTGGTTTAAGCTTCTGTGACTTGCTACCCTGAGCCCGATTGACCCCACTGGCACGTGGACACTTAGTGCACATCTGTGGGGACACACGTTTCTGGGGTACATGTGGGGGATACTGCTCTCCTTGATAATAGCCACATTTTTCTCTATTAGAGGGGTTTGTATTTTCAACCCAAGGTGTCTCGCTCCACAAACGACACGGAAAGCCTCTGTCTGGGCTCACCTGTGGCATCCAGAGCCACCGGACGGAGCCAGGCTCCCCAGCTGTGCTAGCACAGGTCTGCCATCTGCAGTGAGACCAGACGTGCCATCACACAGAGCCCCACGGAGGAAGAAGGGCCCTCTTGTTACCAGCGCCCCGGGAAGGCTGCTCCCACGAACACCGGAGCTGAGCACCGCCCCCACGGGCTCAACCCACTCGGGACGGCGCCCTCTGGGAGTGGCGAGGATGCCACCTGGACCTTCCCTTGGATGATGTCTGCTCCAAATCTTAGGGGAGACATGTCTTGTGTTTGCCACCCCCCTCACTTGGCACTTCCTGATTCCCCACTACCCCCTCAAGTTTGGGGGGCCCCCATGAGGGATGTCTCATCTGTGACCAAAGGCAGGTGACTGGGAGGATCATGGGCTTGGAGGGCAGGTCACAGAGGCATGGTAGGGGACTTGGGGACAAGGGACAGACCTGGGAGAGTGAGGGGGAGGGTCTGCCGGCAGCTGGGCGAAGTAGCCAGCACCCTCCCCAAGGCCGACAAGGCACACTCTGCCCCTGCCGGCCCCGGCCTTGACCTTCTCTTGGGCTCTGAAGCTGTGCACCCCTCCCACCCCTGCACCTCCACGAGCTTTGCTTCAGCTGATAGTCACCTTTTTGCTCTCCCTGTGTCCCTCCCGGCAGCCCCTGCGGGCACCCGTATCACGGTGGACCCGTGGTCAGGGACATGGGTCTTCTTGGCACCCGTGGGCCCTTGGGAAGTGTCTGCCGAGAGAAGGAAGGAGGGGCGGGCTTCCTCACTCTCCTGACCCTGTTCTGTCACCAGACCCTGCCGCTGGCAGCCTGCAAACTAATTAGGGCTTCTTCTGGATTACCTACATTTTGCACCTCGCCCTGTCTTCCTTGTCCCAGTCCTGTCCTTTGGGGCCAGGGGCCAGGGTCAGGCTCTGGCTCACCTGCCAGAAGGGAAGACAGGATGGCTTTGTGATAGAGGCACAGACGGTGCTCTGCGGGAAGGGAGCTCCGGAGACCCTTCGAAGCCAGGCTCAGAGCGTGGCCCCTGGGTTTGGGTCCGGGTCACGTGCACAGATTGTGTGAAGAATTCAGATTTAAAAAGACCTACTTTCCGGTCAGGCAACTTCCTGCTACAGAGCAGATGGGGCGGGGGCATCCGAACAACGCATTTGCACACCCCAGGTTTTCAGTGAAGGCCGGGCACTGAGCCAGGCACCAGGCCAACCGCTTTCACCCTCGGGCCCTGCTCAGCCCTGCAGCCCCGGGACAGCCCTGCCCAGGGCGGGGTGCAGCTGACGGGTGTGGCTACGGACTCAGGACTTCAGGCTGATCTCTAAGCCACTTATCTAGAGAAGGAGGGAGTGTCACCAGGAAATCAGGAGAAGCCTAAGTTCTTGGCCAGCTGAGCACAAATTCTCCAGGCAGTGGCAGCGGGTCCACCGTGAGCCCTGATTTATGCCCCACTGAGGAGGGCGCTGGCAGCAGATGAGGGCCCTAACTGCAGAAGGCCGGGGCAGGGGGGTGGAGGGGAGGGAGGGAGGGCAGCTCCCCAGAGTGTGCTTCCTGCCCTCAAGGTCCAAAGGGCTCTGGCTGGAAGCTAGAAGCTCCAGGGCTCCTGATAGCTGACCAGGGCAGGTGTCCCTCTGCTCCCTGGGGACTAGAGCTGGGAGAAGAGCCCCGGCCCCCGTGGCTTGTGTATTTTGAAGGGGAATGAGGCCCTGGGCTGTGCAGGGGACCTGGAAATGAGGACCCAGGGCTCTCTCCTCCTTTCCTCCTGCCTCCCCCTCAACTTTGCCATCACGTTCATCCATAAACACACAAAGGAGGATTCCAGGCCTGGGCCCCAGGTCAAATTCCAGGGAAGGGCTTGCCCTACCCCACAGACCTAAGGTTAGCTGGGGCTCCAAACCCTCAGATGGCTGGTGTAGGCACTGGCCTGGTGTCTTCGTGTGTGGCCTTGTTCTGTGGCCTTGGTGTACCTGGGGATGGGCCCAATCGGGTCTGTGGTGGCCTGTGGGATAGGAGAGTCAGGCCTGCAGCCTGGTGCCCACCATGCACCTTGGGCAGGCATGAAGGGATCCCGGCTGGTGAGGTGGGCGTTCTGAGGGGCCCCCAGGCCCCCTCCCATCCCCACAGGAGTACTCGGGTCTTCACAGAGACCACTCACCCCCTTGCCCATTTCCTTCTGCTCTGCTGCTGGCCCTGCCCCCCCACCCCCTTCCTCCTTCTCCTCCTCCTTTCCCCCTCCTTTCTTGCCTCATTTTCCTCTTCTCCCTCCACATTTCCACTTCTCTAAGTCCTGGACCTAGGTGGGCACTGACAGCTGGCATCAGACCTGCTGGATTCAGAGGAATGTCACTGACCCTGAGTCTGCGGCCTTGGGTCCATTGCTTCCGGGACGCACCTGCCAACGCCCAGGACACTCATCTTTCCGACTACGCATCATGCACCTCTCCTCTGGAGCAGAGGGCAATGCCACAGAGTCCCCAGGGCCTTGTCCTGGACACAGTGACCATTCGGTTCCAACCTTGCCCACTCCCCTGCCATCTGGTCCTCATGCTGAGTCTTGTCCGTCTCATTCAGATCACAGAGCATCACCCACACACCTTGCACCCATCCCATAAACGTTCCCCGAGGACCCACTGTGCACCTCATGCCCTACTTGTCAGGTAGAACAGCGGGCAAGGGACTCAGTGCCATCTCCAGCCGGGGAGATGGGCAAGGAGAAAGCAGCCCACAAACGAACCATGTGAGGTCTCAGGAATGAGAGCTCTGAAGAGAAATGTAGGCAACGAGCCACTGGGGCAGAGACCGGGGAGACCTCTCTGTGGAGGTGACGGGAGGTTATGGGGGAGACCCTCCGGGGCAGATGGAGTCACAGGGGCAAAAGGCCAGAGGGTAGATGTGGTGATCTGTGTGTTTAAGGAGCAGAGAGGGGTCAGAGTGCAGGACAGCAAGGGCAGAGGAACCTGGACATTGTGGGAGGGGCAATGGGAACTGTCATGTCTGCTGAGCAAGGTGGACATCCCTGCTGCCGTGGGGACTGTGGTGACCTAGAGGAGGTCAGAGCCCGTGTGGGGTGAGGAGGGTGGCGGCAATCACGGGAGATTGGTTATATTGGGGGGGGTACTTTGTGTGTGTGCGTGTACATGTATGCTTGTGCATATATACACTCCTCAGCTCCTGCTGCTGAAGCAATGGTACTCCGGTAACAGTGAGTACACCTGCAGCCCTGATCCTGGCTTCTAAGCACCACTCCCCACTAAAAGGAACCAGGACTTCTCGCAGAAATGGCCGAGCTCAGGGCTGGGCAGGGAGGGTCTAAATTGAACCGGGAATATCCTGTGCCAGGAGAGGAGAAGGGCTCTAGGAATGATGGGGACATGCTTGAATGCTGATAGGAAGGCCCCACAGAGTGGGAGGGGGCGGGACCACGAATGCAGCCCATACCTGGGTGGGAAGGTATGGGCTCCCTGCTGGAAGGATTCCACACAGGCTGGGAGGAGCAGAGGCCTGCATCTGGCCTGGGTTGATTAGGGTCAGGGACTGCAGGCTCTGAAGGGAGGAAGGCAGTGGGTGCGTGGTTGTTGCAACCCGGGAGCCAGGGGTCAGCTGGAGAGAAAGAGGTGGTGGTTGGGGACTATTCCACTGACTTTCCTGGGGGTGTCTACAGGCTGCGCACATATGACCCATGTCCTCCTCCTACCTGACCCCACCTGAGGGGCTTCATTTCTCAGCGGCCTTCGCGGAGGTCGGCCATGCGTTTCCCTCCCGACACTCTTCGGTGGTCACACGTCCCTGCCCAGGCAGCCATTCCCAAGAGAAGTGCCTTGGGCTTGACCTCCCGAGGCCACACTGCTCACACCTGCCCAAGCTCCCATGAGCCCCAGGACTGGCCCCGTCCACCGGGTGGCGGGCGTCCACTCCTGGGTGAGCAGAGGCTGGGCGTCTGCGGAGGCGGACCCGGTCGAGCAGGGGTCCCTCTGGGATTTGGTCAGCTCGGTTGCACGCCCAGGCCTGAGGGCCGGCTTGGGTTGGGTGTGTGCACATGTGGGTACCCGTGCAGAGTGCAGATGTGGGGTGCCGAATAAAGAGTGCAAGTGCAGGGTACTGAATGCAGGGTGCAGGATGCCAGGCGGGAGTACTCGGCACGTGTGCGGGATGCGCGTATGGGACACGGGTGTGGGGTCGAGACAGTCCCCACCTCTGGTCCTGCGGCCTCCACTCACATCCACTTGGCGGGGAAGCGAGCGGGTCGGCCCAGGCTAACCCTAACCCCGCGCAGTCCCTGGGCCACCAGCGAGGCTGGTGCCTGGGCCACCAGGGCTGGGGGGCCTTCCGGAGCCCGTTCTCCTACGGCCAGCGCGGCCCCTTTAAGCCGCTCGCGCACGCTCCCGGGGTGGGCGCAGGGAGGAAGCGCGCGAGCGTGCGCGCGCCGGGGCCGCGGCCGGGCCGTGCGTGCGCGCGCGACGTGCGCGGTGACGCGGCGTGGGGTTTCCCGAGGCTGCGGGCAGGGGCCGCCGCGCCCATCCCGATGGCTGGAGGCGTCTGAGGGGCGGACGGAGGCGGCGGCGGAGCGGGAGCGGGAGCGGGAGCGGGAGCGGGCGCGGGCGCGGGAGTGGAACAGCCGCCGCGGGACCGGACCGAGCCTCGCCGGCGCACCTGCCCGCAGCGCCCGCGGAGCGGCCCGAGCGCGACCACCTCCAGAGCGGCGGCCGAGGCGGCTGAGGCGGCTGAGGCGGCTGAGGCGGCTGAGGCGGCTGAGGCGGC
>NW_026057585.1:103824140-103825200 GCF_023721935.1 Panthera uncia
GCTGAGGCGGCTGAGGCGGCTGAGGCGGCTGAGGCGGCTGAGGCGGCGGGGCGCGGGCGCGTCAGGCGGGACGAGGTGAGCGCGGCAGCCCCTGCCCCGCGACCCGGGCCACGGCCCCTCCCCACAGTCGCCTGCCAGGAGCCGCCCCGCCCCCACCCTCCCCGCCCCCACCCCGCCGCGGGGCCGTGTCTTCCTGCCCCGCCCGGGTGGGGTCGCGGGCCGGGAGCGGGCGGGGACCCTGCGGGCTTCGGCTGGGGCCGGGGTCTGGGCGGTGGTCCGGTGGCCCAGGTCCGGGGTTCGGGATGTGCGGCCGGGGTCTGGGCTCTCTGGCCGGGATCAGGGTCCGGATTTCGGGGGCCCTGGGGCCAGGGTCGGAGGGGCTGGAGGCTAGGGGTCTTGGGGCGGGGGCTTGGGACCCTGAGGCCAGGTCTGCGATCCGCGTTCTGCGGGGTCCGGGCTCCAAGCCCGCGGTCCTGGGTTCTCGGTCTGGGGTCCCGGGTCGGGGTCCGCCGACCTGGGTCCTGAGTCGCGGTCCGCGGTCTGGGACCCGGAGTCCGAGGTCCTGGGTCGGGGTCCGCGGTCCGATCCGGCCCGATCTCACGGGGGGCTGTGCGCCGGAGGCTGGCCGGGGAGGAGGTGCGCTGGGCCGGGGTCTGCAGGCCGGCCGGGTCGGGGCCGCGAGAACAAAGGGAGCGGCGGGGTTCTGCAGGGGGTCGAGGTGCTCGTCCCTTGCCTCGGGGAAACGCTGTTTTAAATACACCTTTTCTGGGGACTTTGAAGTTGGTGCTTGCTGGTGACACGATGAAGAAAGGGGGGCAGTGAAATGAGGAAGCTGAGGCCCGGCCGGCGGCTGCCCGCGGGTGGCAGTTCGGGGTGGATTTAAGGCAGAAACAAAGAGCTGTGCCGGGAGGACCGAACGGTGCGATCCTCGGCTATTTTCGTTTTTACCGAAAAGTGGGAGGCAGCCCCGTCGCGAGCCCGTCGTCGTTTTCCCCTCGCCGGGCGCGGAGCCCGCGGGGCGGGGCGGGGGGCCCGGGAGGCCGGGCGGCGGCGGCCCCCC
>NW_026057585.1:103825600-103917057 GCF_023721935.1 Panthera uncia
GGGGGCCCGGGAGGCCGGGCGGCGGCGGCCCCCCGCGGCGGGGCCGGGCCGGGGTCCGCGCGCCCCCGCGCCCCCGCGCCGAATGAATGGCTCGGGCCAGGCCCCGCTACAAGATGGCGCGTCGCCGCCGCTGCCATTGTCAGCCGCCGCGCGCTCCCGGCCTCCTGCGCCCCGATTGTGCTTTGGGCCCCATTTACATTATTTAGAAGGGCCAGGGTGGGAGGGAGGGAGGAAGTGACCCCGGGCTGCGTGTCGCCCTTCGTCCTGCGAGCTTTTCGGTGGCAGCGGTGGGGGTGGGGGAGGAGTTGAGCTGAAAATTCCACCCGGGTGGTGGCTGAGCCATTGGACTTTTGAAGACACCCCCCCCCCCCCGTATTTTTCCTTGCGAATTATGTTAGGTTCAGAAGGTATCGAAGCGTGTCTTAAGTCCTTTAAATTATATAGTTAGCATACGGAAGTAGTACTGGCTGTATCTACTTAATTCCTCTTTGTGGAGGCTTTTTAGTTTGGATTGTGAGATTGCATTTACTGAAGAAAAACAGCGATGTATGAATTTTTATGTTGGGAAGGGAAGTTACTGGACATTGACAGCTACAGAATTCATGACTGAATTTGTGTGTCAACGACGTAGGCCTCTTAAACTGTGGTTTTAGTTGGGGGGTGTTTTTTGTGTGTGTTTTCGTTTTACAATCCACCTGATAACAGTGATCTCAATATTTGATGATTAAGCAGCTGCTTATGAGATTGATTATTAACTAAGAAAACGTCTAGATTATTTTTATGATTACCAAATAAATGGAAGTAGTATTAGCTCTGTAAGAATTTCCTTTTAAGTCTAGACAGTGGGTAAGGTCTTTAGAGTGTCAGCAGTAAGATTTTTACGTGAATTCTTTGCTTTTGAATTTGAAGCTTTAATCTTTTTTGGAGGTAGAGAAGTAAGGTCTTAGTCTGAATTGTGCTAAGGTAGATAGAGTCTATTCTAGATTCTTCCGGAAGGTATGTATTGCAACAAGAAAGTGAATAGGCAGTTCCTTTTTTGCTTCCTTACTAATATTGGGTGTGTGGGTGGGGACAGAGTTGGTGCCACCAACATGGAAACAGTCTGAGAACCTCCACACAGCCCAATTGGATGGTGGCTCTCGGCTTGACTGAACTCTCCAGCGACTAGAGTTGGCCAGAAATGGAGAGCAACTGGGATGGTCCATTAGAGGCCAAGTCGTCAGACCCTGTAGGGGGTGGGGGTGAGGCCTCCAGTCTTTGGTGGCTGTGAGGCCCCACTGCAAGGAGGTTAGTGCTCCCCGCCCCACAGGCATTGTAAGTGCTACAAGGTTTTCTTAGTGAGAATTTGGGAAAGCAAAGTTAAGTTTTGTGACCGTGCCTGTGGCTTATTCCCATTTCTTTCTGCTGGGGAACCAGTGTTAGGGCTACATTTCATCTGCTGGAACGAATGTGTATGGAGGAGATCGTTCCTGCAGTTTTGACTCAGAACTGACACTTTCTTAAATGAACACACCTATCAGACAAAAGCCTCTCCAGTGAGGTACTGGAGTTCACAGCAGGGCTGTATTTAGATCACCAAAGAGGTGCTCAGTCACTTAATATCCACTGAAGAACATTCATGATACCTTAGGAAAGATTTCTTGGTTTGATATTTTGAGTTACTTCTGTTTTTTTTTTGGGGGGGGGGGAAGGTAAGTTTCCTCAAATTTAATTTTAATCTCTAAACAGATTTAAAAGAGTGTTAAAAGCCTGCAGAATAATGTGCTGTCTTTTTTTAAGGACTAAAACTTAAAACCTCTTCAGATTTTTTCATGCTTAGTGACTTTGATTGCAAAGCTTGAATCACCTTGGTAGACTTCTAGTGACAGCTTGAGAAAGAAAGGGACTGATTTTATGAGGAGTTAACTTAATTTTTAAAGCTTTGTTCTGTTACATTGCTAAAAATTTCTGTTGTCCATTGGTTTGATTGAAAAAGTTGTATTTCTCCAAATAGCTTTGAGAAAGGTCTTTAGGATCTCTGTAGACTTACCATCAGTTGGCTTTTTAGCGAATACATACTTTAATGAGTAACACTGATTTGATTTTAGACCTGCGGTATTGGCATCTATCTTCATTGGGTTGTTTTTTTCTCTCTGCCCGTGTTGGTTTTTCTGGCTCATGTTGCTTTCCAAATTGGATTAAATTCTTACTGTCTACAGACTTTGGCTTTGAAAAGCATTAGTGGATTGGTAACAGATATCCTCAATTTTATTATCTGGGCTTGACCATATGGCATGCTATATTATTTTGAAACCCCTATTAGTGTAAGTCCAGTAAGGCAATGAACAAAAAATCTTCAACTCTTTTAACACTGGGAAAAATTCTGATCTCAGGTTTGCATTCATTGCTCTGTGGTTAGAGAAATTATGAAGCAGATGGGCCAGTTAAGTGTTTGGTTTTGTGAACATGAAGTGAAGGGGTAAAAGCAAGCTTAGATTGAAACAGGTCACATACGCATTTCACAAACGGACAGACGCGTTTGTGACACTGGAAGGAAGGGCGGTCTAAGTGTGTGTGGGGGGGGTGTGTATACATTGAGTAACTCGACATCATGTTGATTATTCTGGGGAAAAAAAAAAAAGGAATACCGTTTCTTTTTAAAGCTATGGGTGTTGTTCCAGAACTCTTATTTAGGAACTATAGACAATCTATAGACCTTCAAATTGGTCAGAGGATTTAGTGGAATGCTAAAAGCTTTTTAAACCTTTTAGCCCTCCTGTTCTTGTGGCAGTGCCTGCCTGGCATTAGGTGCCACAGTAATCGATGGAAAGAAATTACTGCTGGCCTCCAGTGATCTAGAAAAGCTTCTCGTTTTGTAGAGCAGTGTTTTCTTTTTCTTTCTCTCTCTCTCTTTTTTTAAGACTTAAGTATCTGCTTATTTGACTTTTTGAAATTTTAAATTTTTTAAAATTAGAATTTCTGGGCAAAACCATTTTTTTTTTTTTAAGTTTATTTATTTAGAGAGAAAACACCAGCGGGGGAGGGGCAGAGAGAGGGACAGAGGATCCGAAGCGGGCTCTGTGTTGACAGCAAAGAGCCCGATGTGGGGCTCGAACTCATGAACTCTGAGATCAAGACCTGAGCCGAAGTTGGATGCCTAACTGAGCCATCCAGGTGCCCCTGGGGAAAAACCATTTCTACACGCATGGATTTAAAAGACAGGGGGCAAAAATGAGTACAATACAATAAAAAAAAAAAAAAAAAATAAAATAAAAAATAAATAAAAGACAGGGGGCATCTGGCTGGCTCAGTTGGTAGAGCTCACCCCTCTTGATCTCCAGGTGTGAGTTTGAGCCCCACGTTGGAGGTAGAGTTTATTTAAAAAAAAAAAAAAATAGAATCTACCTCTGAAATCATTGTTGCACTATGTATTAACTAACTTGGATGTAAATTTAAAAAATAATTTTAAAAGAAGTAAATAAAATATCAAGTCAGGGTTATCTGGGGTAATTTTAAAGAGATTATTCAGTTGAACCTATATTGCCACTGATAAAAGGTTATGATTTAATAATGGCCCTCCTTCCTAGGGTGGCTGTTAGTTGACAGATGTGTGAAGCTCTTCGAGCAGCGCCTTGCCCGCAGGACACCCATTAGCCATTTCTGCTGCTGGTGGCCTTGCTTTGTAAAAATTTCCTGAACCGTGATCATGTTAGATAATGTAAGAAGACAGCTTACTGAAAGATTTGTTTTTTCTTTCTTCCAAATGGTTCCCGAGGAATATCATTAATTTGGGGTACGGAGCATATGTGTCAGCTGTCTTTACAAATCCCTGTCATTTATTTACCACCACACCGTCTCCTGAGTTTTCTCACATTGTTTTCTTTTCTTGAAGGACTTTCTTTACCTTTATAGTAGAATTTTGATCCTATTTGAAATTTGGATCCTATTTGAATTTTGATCCATTTTGAAAACTGGCAGAATTATTTTTTTTTAAAGATTTCACCACAGCCTGAATGATGACTTGTTTTGATTTTACAAAACTTTGGTGTCCCTTGATTTGCCAATTAATGACAGTAATAATGAAATAATTTTTCATATATCCTTATGAATACTATAACTGGAAATTGGTTTAACAAGTGCTTATTCAGTACCTTGTCTGGTAGGTGCTGAGGCTATAAACTGCCATAGAGTGGGCGTGGCCCAGGGCCTCACTGAGTTTATTGTTTGATAGAGAGCCTCACAAGCAGAAATGCAAAGGAGAAATGCACGGGCAGTGGGTTACAGGGTCAGCTAGGGTTCAGTGACTGCTTCTCAGAAATAAAGTGTGTTTTAAGTTGAGACCTGAAGCACCCTATATCTGGAGTGTGTCTGTCATGCATTTGGCGGGTGGAGGGGAAGGAAGGAGTGTTCCAAGGTGGGGGAGATGCTGTGTTTCTCATGCAGCCACCTTCCCTCCCTGTGTCTCCACCCAGAGCAGCGTCTATTGCCTGGTAGTGGTAGGTGCTCAGTGATTCCGTATCAGAATGAAAGAGAGCACAACAGCTCATCCAGGGATGGAAGTTCCAAAGGGCTGGAGGGTGGTAAGAAACGGACACTGAGAGCTCACAGTCTTAGGAAAGAGTTGCACTTTTACCTCAAGGGCTCTAGGGAGCCTTTAAAAAGTTTCAAAGAGCAGATTGAGGGGCGGCTGGGTGGCGCAGTCCGTTAAGCATCCAACTTTGAGGTCGTGATCTCATGGTTGGTGTGTTTGAGCCCCGCATGGGGCTCTGTGCTGACAGCTCAGAGCCTGGAGCCTGCTTCAGATTCTGTGTCCGCCTCTCTTTCTGCCCCTCCCCTGCTCACACTCCATATCCCATCCGCCCCCTTCTCACAAAAACATTAAAAAAATTAAAAAAAAAAAAAAAAAGGCAGATTGACCTAATCAGGACCATGGCATGGCACTTGAGCTTGGAGCGTGTTCAGATGAGAAAGGAAGACTATGGTCAGAGCTCCCGAATGGGGTGCTTGGTGTAGAGATGAAGGCGTCTGGACTGGGGTGGTAAAGCTGGTGGCTGAAAGACGGGGCGACTGACTGGAAGGTAGCAAGAGAAAATGACCTCGGGAGTCTCTGTCCTGGGCATCTGGATGGCTGTTTGGCATTTACTGAAATAAGGAGCAGGAGCTGGGGGGGTGGGGCGTGAGTTGAGTTTGAGGACCCTTGAGGCATTCCCATGGCCTCCAACAAGGGTGGCTCAGCCCTTAAGCTTTCTGCTGTGAAGCTCTTCTCCCAGAGGTTCCTTGTGCTGTTCACTCCTTCATTCAGGTCTTTGTTCGCGGACTCCCTCCTCAGAGGGTGTTCTCTCATCTCATGAATCTCTACCATTTAAAAAAATCTTTTTTTTAACGTTTATTTTCCGGAGAGAGAGAGACAGAGCCACTAATCTCAACCATTTTTAACCTGCTCTGCTTTCCTAGTCCTTGTGCTGATCTCCCTGCCAGTTCTAAGCTCCACGAAGACTAGAAGTTTGGTACACTACAGTATTACCAAGTCTCTGAAGCAGGACGCGTGAAAAATATTTGGATTTTGAATATGTGAATGTGGAGCTCTGGAGGAGTGGTCTGAATTGGAGGCGGGCCTTTCAGAGTTAACAGTATTTAGATGGTGATTGAAGTTTTGGAAATAAAGATTACTAGGAGCCGCGGAGGTGGGGGGGGGTTTAAAGTGTGATCTGTGATTTATTTTTTTATTTTTTTATTAAAATTTTTTTAACATTTATTATTTATTTTTGAGAGACAGAACATGAGCGAGGGGAGGGAGGAGCAAAGAGAGGGGGACACAGAATCTGAAGCAGGCTCTAGGCTCCGAACTGTCAGCACAGAGCCCAAGGCGGGGCTCGAACCCACAAACCGTGAGATCATGACCTGAGCCTAAGTCCGATGCTTAACTGACAGAGCCACCCAGGCGCCCCAGATTTTTTTATTTTTAATTTTAATAGATTTTTCTTAAGTAAATTCCATGTCCAACATGGGGCTTGAACTCACAACCCCAAGATCAAGAGTTGCATGCTCTACCGACTGAGCCACCCAGGTGCCCCCTCAAAGTCTGATCTGTGACTCCTGTGGGTCCCTGAAACCCCTTTCAGGATCCATTCCATCAAAGCTACTTATACAGTCATTAAGATGCTACTTGACTTTCACTGTGTTGACGTTTGCATTGATGGCACACGAGCAGTGGTAGGTTAAACTGCTAGCTCTTCAACACAAATCAGGGCTGTGGTATGAAACCAGTTACAGTATTGTAGTTGTAGTATTCTTCCTCATCATGAACTTGTGTTTAGAGAAATCCAGTTTAACATCTGATGAAGCATAAAAGTAAATATTATTATACTTTAACCCCGATACCTGTTTTCTTCCCGTCTGTGAGGCAAAATGGGAACTAGGCCTAAACGCGCGTGCACCCCAACTACAACAGCCTCTCCTGGACTGTGCCACACACAGCATTGGAGGAAGAGCTGGCAGAAGGGGATGGCCGTTTAGACAGGGTTTTTGTATGGCAGATACTTTCTGAAAATTAATGAAGCAAACCAGATATTTCAAGGAACATTACTGACAGTATTGTTGGCAGTGATAAAATTTGAGCTTTCAGATGGAAATTAGAATTTTGGAAAACTTGATTCTGCTATCATGAGCTTGACAGCTTCCCAGTGTTTAAAGACTTTTCTTGTAGGTGATGGTACTTAGGAATGTTTCTTTTTAATATTATGTAATGAAATGTGTCAACATTTGGAAGATTTGCTTAATTCAGTGAACTGGTAGTTTCCCAATGGCCTGTGTGTGAGGCTACAAACTCACAGATGGTGAAAGATCCATTCAGAGCACAAATCCCATGGAATTTAAGATGTAATGGTATTAAAAATTAATTGACACAGTTTCAGATTCCACATCAGAACTTCCCTTTAGGATGCTTACCCACTTGTCAAGTTTTGATGTAGTATCAGAGAAGACTGCATGTTTATTTGAAATGGCTGTTGGGGTGCCTGAGTGGCTCAGTCGGTCAAGCATCCGACTTCAACTCTGGTCACGATCTCGCGGACTGAGTTTGAGCCCCTTGTCGGGCTCTGTGCTGACAGCTTGGAGCCTGGAGCCTGCTTCGGATTCTGTGTCTCCCTCTCTCTCTAACCCTCCCCTGCTTGTGCTCTGTCTCTCTCAGTAATAAATAATAAACGTTAAAGATTAAAAAAAAAAAAAAGAAATGTCTGTTAAAATACTCCTTCCTTTTCCAACTATGTGTCTGTGTGAGACTGGATTATCCTCATATACTGCAACCAAAGCAAGACATTACTGCAGCAGATTGCAGAAGCAGATGTGAGAGGGGTGCCTGGGTGGCTCAGTTGGTTGAGCTTCAGCTCGGGTCATAATCTTGCAGTTCGTGAGTTTTCGTGGGGCTCTGTACTGACAGTGTGGAGCCTGCTTGGGATATTCTCTTTCTCCCCCTCTCTCCCTCCCCCTCCCCCACTTGTGCCTGTTCTCTTTCAAATAAAACAAAAATTAAACAAGAAAGAAACAGATGTGAGAATTTAGCTCTCTCCTCTTGAGGTGGACATTAAAACAGGTAGGCTAAATAAAATGTAAAATACTGCTGTCTTTTCATCAGATTACTTCTTAGTTATTTTTCGAAAAAATGTTCTTTATGGTAACATGTAAATAGGCTTATTAAACGTTTTGAAAACTTTTGTGTTTTAATTTCTAACATAGTAAGTATATATAGATATAACCCACAGGGACAAAAGCCCTCTGATTTTCAGTAATTAAGAGTGTGGAGGGAGCCTGAGACCAAGCCATCTGAACAGCAGGGATTTGGAGAGCAGTGTAGTGGTTAAACCAGCTGGGCCACATCTAGGGCACTGGCCCAGGGTGACTGCGGGACTGGAGACAGGCACTGTGTCTCCCCTTTCCCCTGCTGTTTGCAGCATTACAGGTGTAGGATTGTGCCTTTTCCTGGGGAGAAGAACCCAGAGATTTCTGTAAAGGTTGAAAACCCATTGGTGCAGCTTGAGGAGAGGAAGAGAAGCTCCTGAAGGAGTGACCGGAAGTTGGGAGAATATCAGAATACAGCATTGGAACGGAGGACAGTCTTGGGTGGGGGTGGGGTGGGTTGGACAGAGTAGCAAATCTGGCTGAGAAGTAGACTGAGACTATTCAATGCCAAGATTCCCCGGGGGCCGAGGAGTGACAGTGGGGTGTGGGAGGCTCTGAAGCAAAGGGGTGGAGAGGCGTGTGAGGAGGGAGGGCTCCGTTCCACCTGATTTCGGATAGAGTAGCCTGGCATTGTCAGGTGTGGAGAGGAAGGGGGCTGGAGCGGGGAGCGGCAGTGGTCTGCTTATTCTGGGGGCTGAGCGGTGCCTGGGAGCAGCTGCTGTTGGGGCCAGGAGAGACACGACTCCACCCTGGGAGAGGGACGCCTGTCGGGTGGTGGGAAAGGCTGTGCTGAGAAGGAAGGCAGAGAGAGCAGGGCCCTAGAATTTCATTTTATTATTATGAAAAAAATTGTTTTAATTATTTAGTTCGAGAGAGAGCAAGAGCAGAGGGGCGGAGAGAGAGAGAATCCCAAGAAGGCTCTGCCCAGTTAGCATAGAGCCTGACTTGGGGCTCGAACTTCTAAGCTGTGAAATCATGACCTGAGCGAAAGTCAAGTCTTCTAAGTAATCTCTGCACCCGACCTGGGGCTCTAACTTACAACCCTGAAATCAAAAGTCACATGCTCTACCCACTGAGGCACCCAGGTGCCCCTTTAGAATTTCATTTTAAGGAAGGAGGTCGATGGGGAGCCTGGGTGGCTCAGTCGGTTAAGCAGCTGGCTTCGGCTCAGGTCATGAGCTCACGGTTTACATGAAGTATGTTGGGAGAAGTACTTTAGGATTTCCATGTTGAAATAAGTTCCTTCAAACCTTGACCCTCCGGGACCTCCACTTGGCATTCCCTTGGCGGTAGATGGCCTTCCATTTTGCCCTGTTGGTGATGATCCTGGTGCTGTTAGTTCAGGTTTGTGGGTGCCTCCGGTGCCAGGCACCGTGGTAAGAACTCACATCAACTCGGAGGTGGGTACTGTGAATAGCCACATTTCAAAGCTGGCTTAATGGATGGGGGGCGCAGGCAGTGGAACCCATATTTGAACCTGAGTCATTTGCCTCCAGACCTCTTAATTCTTACACTGTGGACCCTCCAGCATGAGCTGTTTCCCTTCCCTTTCATCTCAGAAGACTTCTGTGTGGGCATCTGCTCCTTCATGTATTATTAAAGGGAAGATCCTTCCACTTGAAAACATATTTACCAACAGTTTTATCTTTAGTTTCTTCTTCAAGGGTTCTGTTCGACCTTCAGACATGACTAAATGACCAAGTCTGGTTTTTTTTTTAAGTTTTATTTTTATTTAAATAATCTCTATGCCCAACATGGGGCTTGAACTCATGACCCTGAGACCGAGAGTTGCATGGTGTTCTTACTGAGCCAGCCGGGCGCCCCTAACGTGACTAAGTCTTATATAACTTAACCCCCTAGTTAATCTTGGTATCTTCTCTGGCCACTCCTCAGGCAGGCGATCTGTTTCCACTGCTTCAATTCTGTATCCTGTCCTCATCCTCTGAGGATCTTTCTTCCCGTTCCCGTTGTTTTTATAAAGATGCCCTTTTCAGTAAATCCATTTTAATCTTTAATTTTTGCATTTTATTTTATTTTTTTATTTTATGTTATTTTTATTTTTACAGTGAGTGAGTGACCTTGTGAATGCAAGCCGGGGAGGGGTAGAGAGAGAGAGGGAGAACCTTAAGCAGGGGCTCCATCTCACAACCCTGAGATCATGACCTGAGCCAAAATCAAGAGTGGACGCTTAACCAATTGAGCCACCCAGGCACCCCTAACTTTTACATTTTAAAAATAAAATGTTTAGTATGTTTATTATAGAAAATTAGGACTATAAAATGAGGGAGAATATGATTTCCCTATCAGGAAATAAGATTGTTATATTTCATTTGTTATGTATTATTTATATTCATTTTTTTAGAAGTTTATTCATTGTGGGGGGAGAAAGAGAGGGAATGTGGGTGGGGGAGGGACAGAGAGCAAGAGAGAGAATCCCAAACAGGCTGACGCGTGGGCTCAATATCATGAACCATGAGATCGTGACCTGAGCTGAAATCAAGAGTCGGCTGCTTAACCAGCTGAGCCACCCAGACACCCCTATGTATATCATATTCATACGTTTGTTTTGTATTGTTCACACGTAGGAGTGCAGAGATGTTTTTCCCCCAGATTGGGGATCACTGCATGGATATATTCATTCTAATTTTTCTACTTTGTTGCATATTATGTGTATTTCTGAATGTTACTCATATTTGAAAACATGAACTACATGGCAAAGACTGTCCTTTCTTTCCACTGCAGATTAGCTCTACCCATGTGTTGGACATCCTGGTTCTGCTGCTGCTTAGCTTTGAGGCCTTGAGTGAGTTACTTCTATCGCATGTTCTCATCTTGGGGTACCTGGAAGGCTTAAATGAGATGGTGCAAACAAAACGTTCACCCTTCTGCTTAGCAGGTGCGAGAACTGGCACGTTGGCGTCCAGTATCACTGCTGCTTAGGATGTTTGACCCCTTGGCTTTTCCCCTTTCCTCATGTGCTTCTCCAGGCTGCCCGTGCTCTCTTGTCTCTGTGGTTGCCGTCTTCATTAAGGTTTTCAGGGCTTCCTCTGCTTGGCTTTCAAATGTTAACTCCATTATTTAACTGTGGGTGCTATGACAAATTATCGCAAACTGAGGGGCTGAAACCACAAATTTACTCTCACAGTTGTGGAGGCTGGAAGTCTGAAACCAAGGTGTTGGCTGGGCAGCTTCCTCTGATGCTTCCTTCTAGCTTCTGGTGGTTGCCGGCAATCTGGTTCTGCCTCTGTCTTCGCTTGGCCTTTTCGTCTCAGCATACGTCTCTGCTCTTAACGAGGTTTCCAGTCATTGGATCAGGGCCCACACTAATCCAGCGTGACCTCATTTGAAGTTAACGGATGGTATCTGCAAAGACCCTTTTGCAAATAAAGTCACACTTACAGGTGGATAGTGATTTTTAGGGGATACCATTCCAAAACCCACCGCAGTTACCTATAGCTTCATCCTTGACCCTGTTCTCCTTGAGGGTTCCTAACTCCTTCTTTGCCATGTCTTTACCCTCCTTTCATGGCCAAACTTGTAAACTGAAGTCTCCGTTGCAAGTTGAAGAAACCAACACAAGAGAACTTAAATGGAAAGTTAAATGTTTTATAAGGATTCTTGATGTCTCTCACAGAACCAGAGTTCAAGAATAGAGGTGGGCTTTTCAGTCAATGTGGAGTCAAGGGATGAAAAAGACATTTGAGAATCTGTCCATCTCATTTCCATTTTCCTTGTTGGTAAGCACCTCTCTGCTTCTGCTTCAGGTAACAGTGCACTCCGAAATGGTCTTACTTTTTCCCCCCCCGTTTTTAGTATATTCTGCCTCTTGGCATTGAACTGGGTTGACCAACACCACCACCTCTTTGAAACACTCTCCTCTCTCAGTTCCTGGCTCCTTCTTACCTTTTGTTTGTCCTTGATTTCTTTCCAGGTTTGCTCTTTTACCTGGCCAGCATGTTCTCAGTTGTCTGGCATTTCTCAATCTTGAGTCTAGGATTCTTTCTGTTCTTTGGCTCTCCTTCGGTGATCATGTCTGTTCCCATCTGTTGTCTTTTTTTTTGTTTGTTTTTTGTTTAAGTTTGTTTATTTTGAGAGAGAGAGAGCAAATGGAGGAGAGGCAGAGAGAGAGAGAGAGAGAGAGAGCCCTATCTCAGTCAGGCTCTGTGACGTCAGTGCAGAACCCGACGCGACGCGGGACTCAAACTCATAAACTGAGATCATGACCTGAACTGAAGTCATCTGCTAAACTGACTGAGCCATCTAGGTGCCCCCATTGTCTTTTTTTTTTTCCTTTTTTAATGTTTATTTTTGAGAGAGAGAGAGACAGAGAGACAGAGAGACAGAGCACGAGTGGGGGAGGGGCAGAGAGAGGGAGACAGAATCCGAAGCAGGCTCCAGGCTGTCAGCTGTCAGCACAGAGCCTGACGTGGGGCTTGAACCCACAAACCGCGAGATCACGAGCTGAGCCAAAGTTGGATGCTTAACCTACTGAGCCACCCAGGTGGCTACCCCAGTTGTCTGTCTTAAAGGCTGTTTACTGCTGGTTTTGATGACTTTCAAATTTATCTCTCCAGCCTTTCTGACCTACAGACCCATCCATCCGCTTGTCAGCCCCACATCTCCATTCCTTTTGCCGTTTTCAGTGCTAGTCACTAACACTCTTAGGTCTCGGTTTGAGTGTCACCTCCTCACATAGGCTTTTCCTGGTCACCCCTCTTCCTGGTCACGTTGATTGGCCACACTTAACCACCTTTATGGCATTTCATCTCATATAGTGACAGAATAGTGAAAGTCCTGCCTCTTTTTTTTCCCTAACCGGCCCAGGTTGGAAGTAGAGGGCACCTCCATTGGGCTGTGTATGTAGGCAGGGCTGGTTCTGTGCATCTGACTCCCTGGAAGTGTCCCTCGGTTCATCTGTAAGCCCAGGACTCGGGGACTTTAGACCAGTGCCCCAGCGAATCTGCCACATGGTCAGGCTTGGGGACAGTGGCCTATGAGACCATGTAGCCAGGACCTGAAGTTCTGGGCGGTTTTCTCAAGAATGGGTAAGAGAGTTATTATTGGCAAGACTGCGGGTCTCCTGCTGATGGGATTTGGGTTTGGGGTGGCTGCTGTGGACCCGGAGAGATGAGATGGGGGTGGGGAGGGCATCTCCTAGGCATTGGTAGAGTCGGCCCGGGAGTCTTGGTGCCAGGTGCTGGTTGGGAACGCGGTGAGATCGTGCTTTTTAAATCAATAAGTGGCCATCATGCTCTCTTTACATTTTCTTAAAATAAAGGAACTGACCAACGCACATTTCCTGTCACTTAAAACTTGACATATTCAGGAAGAGGCTGAGCTGCTGAGGAACAGGCTGCACTCTGAGGAAGTTCCCTTAGGCTGTGAAAGAAGGGCTTTAAAATAGCTCTTGTAGTCCAAACATTTTGCTCCCAGATTTAGACAAGGCGAACTTAAAAACAGTAATAAAATTGAAAGCTTCTAAAATTGTTGAGATTAATTAATTAATTGTAAGTCAGTGGGTAAACGATTCTTTTTTTTAAGTTTTTTTTTTTAACATGTATTTCTTTTTGAGAGACAGAGAGACAGAGCATGAATGGGGGAGGAGCAGAGAGAGAGGGAGACGCAGAATCCGAAGCAGCTCCAGGCTCGAGCCGGCAGCACAGAGCCCGACGCGGGGCTCTAACTCACAAACCGCGAGATTGTGACGCGAGCTGAAGTTGGCCGCTCAACCGACTGAGCCCCCCAGGCACCCCACGATTCTTTTTTTTTTTAACAGCAGAGCAGCCTTGTAGGAACTTCTCTTGTTCCTGTACTGATTCAAAGAACTTGGGGCTCCTGGGGGGCTCAGTCAGTTGAGCTGCCGGCCAACTTCAGCTCGCGTCACAATCTCGCGGTTTGTGAGTTAGAGCCCCGCGTGGGGCTCTGTGCTGCCAGCTCGGAGCCTGGAGCCGCTTCGGATTCTGTGTCTCCCTATCTCTCTGCCCCTCCCTTGCTCCTGCTCGCTCCTCGCTCTCTCTCAAAAATGAATAAATGTTAAAAATAAAAACAAAGAACTTAGCAACATGTAGGTATTTACATAATAAATATATCTCTTGACTCTGTTAGGTTTTTTTTTTTTTAACGTTTATTTATTTTTGAGACAGAGACAGAGCATGAACAGGGGAGGGGCAGAGAGAGAGGGAGACACAGAATCTGAAACAGGCTCCAGGCTCTGAGCGGTCAGCACAGAGCCCGACGTGGGGCTCGAACTCACGGACCGCGAGATCGTGACCTGAGTCGAAGTCGAATGCTTAACCGACCGAGCCACCCAGGCGCCCCATCTATGTTAGTTTTTAGATGGCCGAACACGCGTTGGTCTGTAGCAGTGAGCGCTCTGGATGGAAGAGAGGCTGCTCTGCTCCTGGAAGTGGTACGTTTCTCCATCTCCAGTACAAGCTTTTTCTACTTTGCTTTTAATTTTGATCTTTCAGATCAGCCTTGTACAATAGAATTCCTTTTCTGTGATGGGAATGTTTTATGATCTGCGTTGTTCAGTATGGTAGCTCCTAGCCATGTGTGGCTATCGAGCACTTGAGATGTGGCTCAGGTGACTAAGAAACTTTTAGTTTTATTTAGTTTTAATACGGTTAAGTTTAAAAAACCACATGTGGCTAATAACAACCCCTACCGGATAGCACAGTCCTAGACTGAGTGTCTGGGCTGCCATTAGTAGAAATTTGGGAGGTTTGAGGAAAAGTCTCCATATACAGAGTGAGAATTTGGGAAATTAAAGTCCTTTCAGTACTTCTGTTTAGCAACCCTTGCCTGTCTAGTTGGGAAACTATATCGTGTGAATCTTGGGGTGCTTGTCAGATGCGATAAATGTATATTTAAAAGAATGGTTCAGGGATGTCTGGGTGGCTCAGTCAGTTGAGTGTTCAGCTCTTGATTTCGGCTCAGGTTGTCATACTGCAATTTATGGGATCGAGCCCCTCATCAGTCTCTGCGTTGACAGTGCAGATCCTGCTTGAGATTGTCTCTTTCTCTGCCCTTCCCCCACTGTCGAGCTCACATGCACTCTTGCGTGCTCTCTCTCTCCCCCTCCCTCTTAAGATAAACATTAACAAAAAGAATAGTTTATATTGCATATAGAATTGGAATTTTGCTAGTCAAATTTACTTTTTTTTAATGTTTCTTTTTGAGAGAGAGATTGAGAGAGAACGTGAGAGGGGAAGGGGCAGAGAGAGAAGGGGACAGAGGATCTGAAGAGGGCTCCACGCTGACAGCAGAGAGCCGATGCGAGGCTCGAACCCACAGACTGCAAGATCACAACCTGAGCTGAAGTCGGAGGCTCAACCAAGTGAGCCACCTAGGTGCCCCCAGTCAAATTTACTTTTAAATATTTTACACCCCCCCCCTTTTTAAAAAATATACACAGTCCCTAAACTTGCTGTACTTAAAGTATCTGGGATCTTGGTTTTGGCTAGTTTTAGCTACTTATGTCTTCCTGTGGTCTTTGGAGCTCACCCAGAAGCTAGGATTTGAGTCTCTGTTAGGGGTCAGGCACTGAACTGAAAGGGCCCTTGAGGTACTTTGGTTTTGCATCTGTCTTGTTTCTCCTGTGGGAACAGAGGAGCAAAGTCCTTGTGGGTAATCTTTGCAGGATTGGGTAGAGGCCACCACGAGTGTCTGTTTCACTAACTGTCCTTTGGCGATCGAGGAGGAAAAGAATACGTAGGTATCAACCCAGATCTGAAGTTAACAGAAGACTGCACAAGGAATGTGCCCAAAGTAATGAATCCTTCCTTCCCTTGTGGAAGAGCCAGTCCCCCTCGAGGTGCAGACAACATTTTGCTCTTGCTTTTTGTCTGGAGACGTTTGTAGTTGTCACAGCTCGGGGTGTGCTATAGGACTGCTACTCCACATCAGAGGGTTGGGCAGCTCAAGATGTCAGCAGTGCCAGTGTTGAAAGCTCTGACTTAAACTGATATGCCTTCTGCAGTGATGAAAAATTCATCATGGCATACGTTAGTTACTTAGCGCTGCACGACCACAAACTGCCCTCCAATGTAAGGACGTAAAACAATGACCACGCGTTCACCTTTGTGCTAGGGCAGGGCTCAGCCAGGAGAGCTCGTCTCTGCCCTGCATGGTGTCGGCCGTGCCCACGGTTGCACTGGCAGTCATCTGGCAGGTGGGCTGGGGTCTGCGCTTCCTGGGCCTTACCGGCGTGGACTACTGGCCAGGGTGCCTCTGTTCTCCGCGTGCCCTCTCCAGCAGGCCAGCCCAGCCGTCCTGTGGCTGAGTTTCAAGAGGGCAGGAGCAGAAGTTGCTAGGCTTCTTGAGGCCATGCTTAGAAGTCACACAACGTCACCTTAGCTGCATTTTGTTGGTTAAAGGCAAGTTACAAGGTCCAGTCCGCACTCTAAGTATAGGGAAATAAACTCTGGATCTTGATGGAAGGACTTGCAAAGAATCGGTGCATTTTTTTAAAACCCACAGATCTTTCGATAGAGTGGCATTTAGAATTGCCTGCTTTAGGATGTCCAGTTAATATTAAGATTTCTGTGGAATGAATTCTAAAAATGAACATTAATTTGTTTCAGTTAATTTAGCAAATATTTGCCAAATACTGTGAGCAAAGACACTGTGCTTGTTAATAAGTACTGGGCAGTAGTTTCTGATTTCATTCTGATGGCGGAGACAGCAAATTTCTCCCGTTATGGTGAGTGTTGTCGGATACTAGATGGAGAGGGGCGTGGTTTAGGGCAGTTGGGGAAGACCTTCCTGAGTGGATGACACCTCACGGGTGAGAGGGAGCCAAGTAGGTGAGGGTAGAAAGAAGTGATTGCAGAGTTCTTGAGGTGGGGAGGACGCCTGGCCAAAGGGGAGTGCCCCGGGAGCAGAGTGGTGGACGTGCATGTTGGAGGGAAGATGTCCTCGGTCACCGGTTTGCCCAGAACAGGTCTCAGTGTGCGCTTGGCGAGCCGTGGTTCTGTCTGGTCAGTGCCTTTGACTTTCAGAAGTGCCCTGGTGTGGACAGTGCAGATTGTGGTTACCACACCATGGAAGAGAGTTTGGATTTTTCCTTGGTGCAGCGGGAAGCCATTGAAAGAGTTTAAGCAGGAAGTGACAAGATGTGAATTTTAAGATTGTTCAGATTGCTGAATGAAGAATGGATTGTTGGGGGAAAAAATAGAGGCAAAGGTCATTTAAAGGAGGCACTTTTTTTTAAGTTTGTTTGTTTTTTTTTTTTTAGCATTTATTCATATTTGAAAGGCAGAGAGAGACAGAGTGCGAATGGGGGAGGGGCAGAGAGAGGGAGACACAGAATCCGAAGCAGGCTCCAGGCTCCGAGCTGTCAGCACAGAGCCCGAGGCGGGGCTCGAACTCACGGACTGCAAGATCATGACCTGGGCCAAAGTCAGCCGCTTCGCCGACTGAGCCACCCAGGCGCCACTAAAGGAGGGATTTAATGAAAGATGATGTGCCTTGGTTAAGGGTGGAGTGAGGAGGTGGGAAGAGAGGGGTAGATTTCAATCTGCTCTGGAGGTGGAACCAGCCAGAGTGCTGGTGCTGGTGGTCTGGGCGAAGGGGCAAGGGAGAGAGTTAGGCTGCCTCCCGAGTGTTTGCTTTGTAGACTTCAGGGTGGTGATGTGGGCCGCTGGGATGTGGCCGCATGGGTGGGGCAGGTTTGCTGGCTGTCCAGCGGGGATCAGGAGCTCTGCTTGGAACATCTCAGGTTCCGAATGGCCGTAAGACGAGCGAGTGCTGGCTCATCAGTGTGTTCTCCAGGAGTCCAGTCTGGAAGTCAGAGATAGATGCTGTCGCCTGTGCACGGGATTGGCGATGGGAGCAGGAGTGCCAGCCATCAGCGGTCTGAAAGAAGAGGCATGCACAGGGGCAGCTCTTCAGTAAGCAGGGTGGGTGGGTAACTGCTCTGAGAGAGTGTGTTGAAGGGTCTCTTTGACTGAAGGACCGCGGGTACTAGGTGGTGAACCTGTGAGGTAGAGCTGATTGGGGTGAGTTGGAACATGGGAGGTGAGGAAGGAGACGCCAGCCATGGAGATGGGGTGGCAAGAAGCTTTGCCATGGAGGGGCAGCGGGAGGGCTTAGGCATGTTGGAAGGTCAGGTGGGCCCAGTGGAGAGTTGTATTTTTAAACAGGGAGACTCTAAGCTTCTGTTTATTTGGGTGCATGCGAATCCCCCAGGGTCGTGATCAGTGCAGACCCGACCCAGGCGCTGGGTGCGGCTGAGGCGGGGCTCTGTCAGGCCCCCCGCCAGGCTCCTCAGCGCCTCCCTGGCTGCTGTCCCTGGGCCGTGTGCTGAGAAGCCACAGTGGTGGAGGACATTGGTACAAGGGAGAGAGGCGGTCACAGCAGGCTGACACCCTGGGAGCCAGGGGTTCTCCTCCATCGGTACTGCCTCGGGCCCGTCTCTTCATCTGTGCCGGCCGTTTGGTTGGCCTTTCACTTCAGCTGCTCTCACGGCTTTAAAATTTGTCCTAATCAGTATGCTACTCTGTCCAGTTGAGCAAGTTAGCTGTGACCCAGGACACGTGATCGACCGGCTTTCAGCAACTCTTGTGAGGTTAAACAGCAGTTTGACTTAGTATAAAATTTGATTTGTTTGCTAACCGAGCAATGGGTTGAACCAGTTACCTTTCAGCAAACAACACTTTAGTGTCATTTCAGCAGTTCTCCTGTGCGGGAGTCTGCATAAAATGCCTGCCAAGCTCAGAATTTGAAGGTTTGGAAGAGACGGAGTGACATCAAGGAAGATGGCTTTGAGGGGTGCGTGGGTGGTTCAGTCAGTTGAGCATCTGGCTCTTGATTTTGGCTCAGGTCATGATCTCACAGTTTGTGGGTTCAAGCCCTGTGTCAGGCTTCGCGATGACAGTGCAGAGCCTGCCTGGGATTCGCGCTCCCTCTTTCTGCCCTTCCCTCCCTCCCTCCCTTCCTCTCTCTCTCTCTCTCTCAAAATAAATAAATACAATTTTTTAATGTGAAAACAAAAAAAAAAGAAAGATGGCTTTGAGGGGTGCCTGGCTGGGTCAGCCGGTGGTGCATGCTACTGTTGGCCTTGGGGTCCGTAGTTTGAGCCCCACGTTGGGCGTGGAGCCTACCTTAGAAAGAAAAGAAGAAGATGGCTTTGATTGGGAGGGAGTGGGATTGGATTTCAAACAAAACAAAAGATTTTTAAATCTAAGACTCCCAGCAAAGCAGCATGACAAGCGGGTGCAGGTTAACTTAGATACTCCCTGATGAACTGAATATAAGTAGCTCTGAGGCTTTATACGTAGTGACCTGTTACAAAATCGGGGACATTCTTGGGAGAGAAAGTTTTGAGGGTAATTGGGTCATCTGGAAGAAGAGGCAGAAAGGAGGAACCAGCTACATGATGAATAACTGTGATTAGACAAACAGGTTCCTCTCACTGCCACCCCCTCGTCTTTCCGGCTCATTAGTCCTGTGAGTGAGACGGCCGAGATTCACCAGGGGAGGAAGCGGGGACATTAAGAAAGTTCCAGCTCCACTCACCTGTGCTGCTGCTCCTGCCCCTTCCTTTGACCTTATCCTACCTTAGAGATCCCCGGGAGGATCAAGATGCCTGTGGGGCCCCGGCCACAACTCATGCCTGTAATAAACCGTGTGGTTGCTTTATAGTGAAGTTCTGTTTTTAGTGTTATTACAAAACTCAGTAACTTGAGTCCTGAGTATCAAATAATGAATAGAAAAGACAAAGGAGTGAAGGTTCATGACAAGGGCCATGAGTCCTTATAAGATGCTTTTTTGCAAATAACTTATTCTTTTATAGAAACTAACTTTAAAGATAATTTTTTGAGTTCTTAGGCACGTAGACCAATGCCGTTTTCTTTTCTTTCTTTTTTTTTTTTATGGCTATTAGGTCTGAACCTTTTCTTTTTATAAACAGAAAAGTGTGTTTAAGTCGGTTGTAAGACTATATGAAGGGCACTTAAGCAGCATTATTGAAGACAAGAGAGGGCTTGAACGGGTGTGAGTGCAGAACTTGAATGCGGGTTACCTGCGTACACATGCTGGCGTATTTTAAAGATGTCACTTATTGGGGGGGGGATGGATATTTGAGAGGAGGCTGTTCTATGAAGATGAGGGGGGAAAGTGTCCTATTTGATACAGATTTTAAAAGTATTATACAGCATAGGTAGATGGAACAGAGTAGGCTAGATGACAACCTGTCGCCTTATGGGAATTTACTTCACGACTAGTGTGGCATCTTAAACGAGTTGGGAATGGATGGATTTTAATGTGAAGGATGTTGGATCAAGGGGCAGTCTGCTGGGAAAAATAAAGTTGAAAACTCCACACTCCACGGCACATACAGGTTCCGGGTGGATTAAAGGATTAAATGTAAAATTAAAAACATGAAAGTACTAGAAAAATATTGGGGGATATATTTTATAACCTTAGAGGTGGGGTGTGTGAGGAAAGGATTTCTTCACCTGACACTAAGGCTACAAGCCATAAAAAGATTATCTGCTGAAGTACTCAGAACCTGTCTATATCAAAAGACACCTGATGGACGACCTGTGAACTGAGGCTCCAAAGCAGACAAATTGGAGAAAATATTAGAAATGTATATGATAAAGGGTTGATATCCTTAGTATAAAAGAGAAAATTTCAAAACAAATTATTCTGGCAATTTCATTTTTAGGAATTTGTCCAAAGGAGAAAATAACAGAATACTTATTACAACGTTAGTTATAAAAACAGTATTAAAAACAGTCTCTGTTAGAAACCATCACCTTGAATTTTGGAGGTAAAAGAAAACATTTGTCAATGGTGACTAGAATATAAACTCAGTGAGGGCAGAGAGCTCCATGACATGTGCTCTGACACGGTAGTATGTCTCTGAATATTTGGGGAATGAATAAATGGTTGAATCTCCCTGCCTATCACTAGGGATTGGTTACGTTGAGGCACACTCACAGAATACTGTGCATCTGTTTAAAAAACATGTAAGGTGGCCCTTTTTTGTCACGAGGAGATGGCCACAGTGCAGTAAATTGGGAGGGGGGGAGAAGGATTATGTATAGTGTCATTTGACTCATTTGTGAAAAATTATGCACCTGCGTATCGAGGTCTAGAAGAAACACATGCCCCTTTTCACCCCTGTGGGTTGATGGGGGCAAGGGACACGTTATAGTAAGGGACTGTTTTTTCAGTATTTTTTGTGGAAAATTTACCAACATCATGATAATTAGGGAAAAGAAATTTTCATTTTGGAGGAAATGTAACGAAATATAATGACAACATTTGAACGTATTAGAAGCTTCTCAAAGGTAGCATAACTGAAGTAAGCATATTACAGAAATCTCGGTAGTTTGAGCTTTTTTTATTGAAGTGTAATTGACTGAGTTCACCTTTGAGGTAGATGATTTTTACTGGTGCTGTAGTCTGCTCCTTCATAGCATCTTATGTTCCTGGTTTGCTGTTTTTTCCTGCATCTTTTCATTTTTTGTAAAGGATTTAATGCCACGGGTATTGTTATAATTGACATATAACAACGGCAGTCTAAGTGTTTTTTATTAAGAATTTATTTATTTATTTATTTATTTATTTATTTATATATTTAAAATTTTTTTTTTCAACGTTTTTTATTTATTTTTGGGACAGAGAGAGACAGAGCATGAACAGGGGAGGGGCAGAGAGAGAGGGAGACACAGAATCGGAAACAGGCTCCAGGCTCCGAGCCATCAGCCCAGAGCCTGACGCGGGGCTCGAACTCACGGACCGCGAGATCGTGACCTGGCCGAAGTTGGACGCTTAACCGACTGCGCCACCCAGGCGCCCCAAGAATTTATTTTTTTAATTAAAATGTTTATTTTATTAGAGAGAGAGAGAAAAAGAGCATAAACGGAGAGGGGGAGAGAGAGAGAGAAAAGAAAGAGAATCCCAAGCAGCTCCTGGCTGTCAGTGCACAGCCTGACACGGGGCTCGATTCTGTGAACTACAAAATCACGGCCTGAGACTAAATTCAGAGGCAGATGTTTAACTGACTGAGCCACCCAGGTGCCCCTTTTAAGATTTTATTTATTTTTTATTATTTTTTTAAAATTTTTAATGTTTCTTTATTTTAGAGACAGAGAGACAGAGCACAAGTAGGGGAGGAGCAGAGCGAGCCGGAGACAGAATCTGAAGCAGGCTGCAGGCTCTGAACTGTCAGCACAGAGCCTGTCGTGGGGCTCGAACCCACGAACCAGGAGATCATGACCTGAGCTGAAGTCGGACCCTCAACCAACTGAGCCACCCAGGCGCCCCTAAGATTTTATTTTTAAGTAATCTCTACACCCAGCGTGGGGCTTGAATTTACAACCCCGGGATCGAGTGTCGCATGTTCTACCATGGAGCCAGTCAGGCGCATCTGGTGGTTTTCAATAACAGTACTTTATTTTTAAAAAATACTTATTTATTTATTATTTATTTTGAGAGGGAGAGAGGGAGGGAGGGAGGGAGGGAGAGCACATGTGCAGTGGGGGAAGGGCAGAGAGAGAGAGAGAGAGAGAGAGGGAGAGAGAGAATCTCAGGCAGGCTCTGTGCTGTCAGCACAGAACCCATCGTGGGGCTCAGTCTCATGAACCATGAGACCTTAACGTGAGCCAAAATCCAGAGTCGGAAGCCCAGTCAACTGAGCCACCCAGATGCCCCTAGTAATAGTACGTTAAAGTGATGTCAGACGGTAACGCTGCAGTCAGTTTGTCTCAGGCAGTGAGGCAAAACCAAAGACCTGGTGGGATTTACTGAGTGAAGCTCATCGTAGCTGATGTGGACTTCAGGTCCTGGGAAAGAGTGGAGGCGTCCACACCATTCAGTGGATACCAAGACGTGGAGGGCAAGATACTGCTAGATGTTCAGCTACACTCATAACCTCTTGGTTAACATATAAATTGTAAGGGATAGAATTCTACTTCAAGTGTAAATTTGTGCGTGGGGGGAATCTTCTGTCGAATGGATTTTCAGAATTGACTGTCGAGATTATGTAGTTTGATTTGAAGAAGCCGAGTTCATTTCTTGGAGCGCAGGAGTGTTCGGGGTATCTGACGTGTGAGTGCGCTCTCCAGGACAGCAGAAGCCGCTGCTTGGAACAGAGTTGGTAGGTGAGAAAAGACAACTCTCAGTGAAATTAGGAGGTCAGTTTTTGGTTCTAAGACAGTGGAGATTGACGGCATGTAGCTACTGTGGCCTGTATTTCAGGATGGTAACTGTAGCCATGTGCCCAGCACTGTACGCTAAGCCAGAGGTTGGCACAGCTACACCTGCTGTCTCTTTCTGTGTGGCCCAGGAGCTAAGAACGAGCTGAGAATGTGTTTTACATTTTTAAATGGTTAAGCCAATTGGAAGGAGCGTACTTTGAGACATGGGAAAGTTCAGGGAAATTCGAGTTTGTACCCATAGGCAGTTGTATCAGAGCACAGCCTCAGTCCTCATGCGTGTCTGTGGCTGCTTTTGTGACAGCAGGAGCAACAGCAGAACCGAGTCTGTGCTTACAAAGCCCCGGACGTTGGCTGCCTGGTGTCCACGGGAAAAAGTGCCACCCCTGCTCTGAGCTCTTGACCAGCAAAGCATCTTTTGACCTCTTACCAGCAGAGAGGCAGCAGGTCTGAGGGTGAAGCAGTTGACCTGAGGTCGCAGGGCTGGGACCCAGACTCACCCTCTGATCCCAGACTCTTTGTGCAACTGACCTTCAGCACGGCCTCTGCAGAAACACTGCTGAACATGGTTCCCCAGGAACACGGGTTGTTTTCCTTAACGGTGTTCCTGTTGTCAGTCATGTGCTGACGTGCACTAAGCTGACAGAGTATTCTGCAAACAAGATACATAGAGATAGGTTTTCTAAATTCTTCCAGTTTAAATTCCCTCTGGAGTCTCACTGTGATGTTTGAAATTCGGGTGTTTATGTGCTGGAAGTACCTTCTTGGAAGGAGAATTTCTCCGGGATGGATACTTGTACCGAGGAGGGTCTAGAGATGAACTCTGAGGATAAGGCGTAAATTCTTTGGGTTTATTTTTTTTAATTCTCTTGTAGTTCTCAGGACACCTGGGACATATTGGGACTTAAATCAGTGTGGGCTTAGCCACGAGAAAGGCACTTCTATCTCTGAGGAGGCATTTCTATAAAGATGGTTGTTACGTGTACAGCTGTGTGTAGTGTCAGTTTCAGGTGGCCAGCGCCCCCGCCCGTCTCCTTTCCAGGGCAGCAGCCACTGGGGCGGCGGCGCCTGTCTGAATTGTCCAGGGTGCTTTCACTGGGGGATGACCTTGAATATTGCCTATGTCAGTCATAAGTTCTTGCACGGTTTACGTGGTTGGGCATTTGTCACCTAGTCTCTTTGTCCTGCGCGGCCCTCATCGCTGCCTCTAAGCTCGCACTGCTCCGGAGCCTGCCCACCAGGAGCTGCTCTCGCTGAACTGCTTTGATGGCTTGGAAAACCTACAGGCCATTCATGGACTCTGTCGACAGGCAGTGGGGAGGAACAGCGACTGAATTCTCAGAGGGACATTTGGGGTTGTTACAGTGTGGGCTGTACTACTGTTATCTCCTAGGTAGAGGCTGGGGTGCTGCCCGGCACCCCGCGGTGCACAGGGCTGCCTGGTGTGAGCGCCCCTGATCTCTAGCCTAGCACCACACCCTTGGAAGGTCGAGGGCTGTGGGCTGTGTAGGGTCCCCTTTTAGGTTATGGTGGCAGTTTGTGTGGCCTTGGCCTGCTGCGATTCGAACTCAGCTGCCTTCCCTCCCCATGGTGTTTCCGAATGTCCCCAAGGGGTGATTCCCTGCACTCCACTGAGCTCTCGTTCGTTTCTTTATCTTCCTGCGGGGCTCATTAGTTGTACTTCCATAAAAATGAAGTACTTTATACCACTGGGTAGTAAACTTAGGAAGCGGGGAGCACAGCCCCCACACTGTGAAGAGGAGTTAATGGGCAGGCCACACCCCAGTTAGATGCTTGTCAGTCTCCTGGTTGCCCGGTCTGCCAAACCTCGGAGGCTCAGAGCATTCCACTCTTAGCCAAAGAGCCAGCCCCTCTGGCTCAGATCCTCCTTCCTGCCAGACCTGGGAGAGGTGAGGGTGTCCCTAGTGGTCACTGATGGCAGACTGGGCCACAGGGAATGTGCTCCTTGTGTCCCATTTCACCCTACACGTGGTCGCCAGGGTGTTGTCCTGATGGGCACGTGCAACTTTTATGCTCACACAAATGTGAGTTTAAGTAGAAGGCAGGACGCGTGGGGGGCCCAGTCGATGGAGTGTCTGACTCTTGATTTTGGCTCAGGTCATGACCTCTTGGTTTGTGAGATTGAGCCCTGCGTTGGTCTCTGCAGTGACAGTGAGGAACCTGCTTGGGATTCTCTCTCTCCCTCTCTGCCCCTCCCATGCTTGCTCCCGTGCGCACTTGCTTATTCTCTCTCTCTCTCTCTCTCTCTCTCTCTCTCTCTCAAATAAACTTTAAAAAAGAGAAAGAAGTAGAATGTAAAATTCACATCAGTTTCTCACATCTGTTTCCCGCTTCACCACTAAATACATCAGTGTGTATTTTTGAGAACACAGACGTGTTTTTATAAAACCACGGTTCACTCATCAAAATTTGTAAATTCAACACTGATACCAAGTTGTTTCCTGTTTCCTGTTTCGTTAATTGTCCCCGTAATGTCTTCTACAGCTGTTCTCCCTGGTGTCCGGGGTCCAGTCAGTCCAGAACACGTGTTGTGTTTGGAGGTCATCTGCATTCTTTGAGAATCTGTAACAACCTTTCCCTCTTTGTCTTTCTTGCCCTTGACATTTCCAAGAGAACAGGCTAGTTATGACCCTCACTTTGGGTCTGTCTGGGCTTGGTAATGGTTAGATTCAGGTTTTGCATTTTGGGCAGAATACCACGGGAGGGTTGTGTCCTGGGCCTTCTCTGGTGAGCGTTTCTGGCGCTCTGCACTGCTTTGAGGGTCCTGTCTGAACCCCGTCAAGGCTTGGGCTGTGTCTGCTGTGTCCCTCTGCACCAGCTCTCAGTTTCACTTGCCCTGAGCATGCCAGGCCCACTGGGAAGCTGGCTTCGGCTCTGCTGTGGCTGCCCCTGCCCTTCTCTTTCTCTCTCTGTGCCCCAGGGATCCAAGGTCTCTGAGATGCACCCATCCTCAAGGCTGCATTTTAGAACTTGCTTTCTGTGGGAACAGGTCTTTTAGTAAGCAGTTACTAAGTTCATCTTGGGTTTCGTTCAGAGAACACAACGATGAGGAAATCAGTTCCTACCCTTAATGAATTTATAGCTTCTTGTCTGATTTTATGGCTCACACCTGAGGTGGGGGCAGAGAGTAGGCGAGGCTCTCTGGGTGGAGTGGGGCCAAGTGTGGTGGTGTAGGTTGGTGAGGTGCCATCCTACTCCCTCTCTATCCCCCAAGGCCCCGGTCTGAATCTTAATGTAAAGATTCCCAAATTCGTGGCATGTGTAGTGCTTCTAGGATTTTCACAGAGCCCCTACACCAAGATAAATACCTAAAGTTACCTTCGTTGAGTCATTAGAGCCAAAGAACTTAAATATTTATGTCCCTGGAACTTACCAGTAGTCTTTTTATTTTTCAAGTTTATTTTTATTTATTTTGATAGGGATCTAGAGAGCAAGTGCGGGAGGGGCAGAGAGAGAGGGAGACAGAGAATCCCAAGCAGGCTTCGCGCTGTCAGTGCAGAGCCTGATGTGGGGCTCGAACTCACGAACTGGGAGATCATGACCTAAGCCAAAATCAGACGCTTAACTGACTGAACCACACAGGCGCCCTCTTAGTAGTCTTTTTAAAAAGGAGTATCAGTACATTAAAAAAATATATACTTTATTGTTAAGTAAACCACTGTTGTTAACTAATGGGCTATGTAGCTTCTCAGGCTTCAGTATGAGACTGGATACCACCACCCGCATTTCCTGTTCCATGTTGATTTTCTCGTGGTGCTTACTTTATTATCAAAGCAACCGCCGAAAACCTCGCTTTGCGAGGATGTGACGTCATCACAAAGGATGTAGTGCCATCTGCTGGTGGAACTGTGGCCTAGCCACTCGAGCTAACTGCTCCCTTGGTGTCTGTCCGCTGCCCGGTTTCTCTGGGTGTGTGTCTCCACTTTAAAATATCTTGTGGCGTTCTGTGAGTTCGCTGCAGCGTCCCGGGCATCTCACCGTGCATGTTGGGAGCTGGGGGTTCAATGGCTCGTGGGTCCGCCTGAACCAGTCACTGCAGCCCGGTGGGCAGTGTGTTCCCAGGAGAAGGGCTTCCCCACCGGAAGTGCCTGGGTGAGGGCGGAAGGAGGGGTTCTTCCCTCACCCGGAGTCAAAGGTAAGCCCTCTTGGTGATGTCACCAGAGGAGAAGTTGGAGGACACACGGAGGCAACCCACAGATGTCGACTAAAGAGGCCTCACCAGCATTCATAATGCGGCTTCTAGAGAAAAGTGGCATCGATCTTCTAAGAAACTCTACTTAAAAATGGACCTTGGGAGGTAGCAGCTCTTCTTGACACTTGGGAGAGATGAACTAAAGATGTGTGTTGTGTCAAAAGAGCCAGTGGCCCCAGTTCTTAGATGCTCTCTTAGCTCTGACACCATAAGCGGATAAGACTGTGGGGATATTCCTCAATGCTTTTAAAGAAGACAGAGATTAAAGAGATTTTGTCGTTGTCTGTTTTATTTTTTAGGGCCGCATGTATCTGTTGACCGTAAGTTTTGGGGAACTAAATTATTGCGTATTTGGATTCGTGTATGACGCTTTATGACTCATCCTTTGGAGCTGACTAAAAAATGGTGACAGGGTAAAGGAATAAACGCTTATATAACTTACAGGGGGATGTTTGTTACTCTGTTGAAGACACCGGTCATTGTGTCACAGCCATAGTGCCTGTGGCAGGGGCTGCCATCCTCTCCTGTGCTGCAGCTGGCTGGCCACCTGGTCTGAGGACAGTCAACCACTGAGCTGGTGCAGAGGAATTTTTCTGGAAACAGACACGGCTGACATTGGGTGCCGGTTAGGATGTGGGATTCTAGGTGGTTTCGGACTGCGTACAAGATGACAGCGGATGGTCCGGAGAGAGGGTGGTGGAAGGATAGAGAAAGCGCACCCAGAAAAACAGAAAGGTCATCAGGAGCCAGCCCAGACTGGGTTCTGGTTCCTGTTTCTTCCTCATTTTTATGTCTCCTGGAGCCCCCCGTTCTCCCTGTCCTTGGGAACTGTCAGATCCCTCTCCACTTCCCAGTAAGGCTTTTTTTTCCTTCTCTCTCTTTTTTTTTTTTTTGGCAAACAGAAGAGCCTTGACTAGATCAGTCAAACTTTTGGGGGCAGGGCAGGGTAGTTAGGAGGAATCAGGAGTCATTGTAATTTTTCACTTGTAGAGTTAACCACTTCCTAAAAGATGTAGTTGTTAGTAACAACTTTCTTTTTTTTTTTCCTGTGAGGTTTTTTATTTGCAAACAGGACAGATAATCAGATGATGAATTTATCCCATGAAAGTATATGACATAGTTAAATCAGAATATGCTGTCCATGTAACTTTTCTTGGATGCCTTCTCTATGTCATTGTTTCCTGGGACAGTTCTCTCAGAAGGCTCAATGGTACACGAGCCTCTTACGCTTTCTGAATTAACGCTATTTGTCGCTTTAAAAGAAAAATGACTGGTTGTTAGAATTTATATTTGTGATCGTCCCAATGCATCATCAGATTGTTAATTACTATATTAGGTAGGATTGGGAGGAGGAAAAATCATTCGTTGAATAAAAGAATGAACTGATATTAGACGTTTGGGAGGCAGCTTTGTACCAGACCTGGGCGCTAAGAACCGCAGGAAGAATGAGCCGGTGTGGTCGCGGTCCTGAGCTCCGTACATCCAGGTGCTGTCCTCTTGTCTCCACCAGCTCAGGAGTCACTTGACTCACCTCGCATTATCCAGCTCTGTGGAAGGACCCCCACCCCCCTGCCCCCCAGCCAGCATGCAAACAGCAGGTGACCTTCCAGTGCTTCCCTCACTGCATAGCTCGTGGTGACTCTGCTTTTCCTTCTCCGGGGTCTTGTTGGTCTCCTTGGCTTTTTAAACGTTCCTGAGGAATGAGTAACTTGGGTGGAATTTGGCTTTCTGACATTCAGTAAGCTTCTTGGGAATTCCTAATGACTAAGGATTCTTTGATCAAGGAATTTTATCTTACTTGAGTATTTGCTTTTTTACTGTGTTTCCCCACCTTCCCCCTTTTTTATGACCAACCTTTTTTGTAACAACAAGGTTTCTTTTAAGAGAGGGATAGCCGTTGCACTAAACAGGGAGGGACAAAAAATTGATTTGTCAGCTTCCTGTCACCTCCAGAGATAAGTGGCAGGGTTTCTCGTGTCTAAGGGGGTAGGAGGCTTAAGTAGCAGGAAGAAGTCAGTGTCCCAGGGACTTTGCACCTGCTCATCCCTCTCCTCAGGACTCTGCTCAGACACCTCCATGCCTTCTCTAGCCGCCTTCATAGAGGATCCCCGCACCCCTCCTCCCCTCCCCACCTCGCGCAGTTTTGTTTTTCCTTCATACTGGACAGCGCCTGACGTGTCAAAACTGCATACTTGGGTTATTTACTTATGCCTTCCTCAGCTAGAAACGAAGCTCCCCGGCGGCAAGAACCGTGTCTTGTTTCCTGAGGGACACCTCTGCTTCAGTGCCTGGCACGTGATAAAGTTTTGGTGAATCTTTGTTGAGTGAAGTGAATGAATGTGTGAGCTGGGCTCACACATATGCACCCGGATATCAAGGCCATTTTATTGTTAAATCTTTTGTCAACGATTTAAAACTTTCATCCACTTTTAGGGTTGTTGGGTAGTATGGCCGCACATGCCCTCAAACTGGAAGTAAATATTCCTGTTTACCTCCTTGGCCTAAACTGGTGCCAGGCACAAGGATGGGCTCACTAAGTGCTTTTCTGACAGTGACCGTGTAGTAAACACAGTTGTCCCGAAGCTTTACTGGAAAGAGCGCTGCGTAATTCTAAGCAGTCTGAAGGTACAGAGTCTCTGTCCTTTCCAGCTCCCACTGTAAGTCACACGTGAGTAGGAAGAGGAGTTACAGAAACTTCCAGTGCAGAGTGCTTTCCGTGTTTTGCAGTTTTTAGAGGAAATTTGATACTCATGTCTTCAGCTCATACTTGTTGGAAGGACATCCTCTTTCTTGACTGTGGGGGATATTTTGCTTTTTAAAATTGTTTCTATTCTTCCAGGCAAAAATGCATTCATGTTTCTCGGATTTATGTTTAAGAGAGATTCTGTGGAAGTGGTCTGGATCTTGGTCCACACGTGGCAGAGAGCAGCAGACTCTCCTGGCATGTTTGTGTACGTGTATCTGGCCCTCCTCAGACTTCGTGATCGGAGCCCTAGGGGAGGGCACCTGGGACACGGTGGGTGAGGTGGAGAGCTTTAAATCAGGCTGGGCTAAAAAATTTGATTTTCTTCCGTAGGAGGAGTGTTTGAAGAGTTGAGCGGAGGAGTCAGATGTCAGAGCTGTCCTTCAGAAAGATAAATGAGGCAGTGATGTGTAGGGCGGCTTGAAGAGGGAAGGAGACAGCTGGGGGAGCGAGTCTGTAGCAGGCTAGGCAGGGCTGGAGGCCAGGGGCCTCGGGGCTGGAGTGCAGAGCGGGGAGGGGACGGGTAGAATTGAGTGGCAGCCCGGTGGGAAGGGTGTTTTGAGAGTGTGCTTTGAGGAGAGTGGTGAGCCCAGCGTCAGTTGGTTGGGAGAGGTCAGGCCTGTAAAGAGCAGGGCCTTGAGCCCTCAGAACACTGCAGTGTTTGGGGTTCTAAGAACTGCGTGCAGTGAGGGGAAGGAGAAGAAAGCATGGTGTCCCTTAGACCAGTTGGAGGGTGGAGCTCGAGGAGGAGGAGGAAGTGATGAGCAGCCTGTGTTGCTAATATAGGTCAGGTGGGGAGGAGGGCTGGGTTCTGTTGCCGTGGTCCAGGGGGGAGACCGGTGGAGGGTATGTCATCAGAGGCAAAGCATTCCATCTTGGAAAGGAATTTGGGAGACCTCTTCCATAAAACCAGGAGTTCGTGTACTTACTTGCAAGCACCTGGGGAATGGGTGCTTGGTGCTGGCACAGGTGCAGGGTACAGACTGAAACACACAGCTGACGCTCTAGATTAACGAAACACAAGAAGAATTAATTATAAGGACTGGCATGTAGAGGAGCCTGAGAAGGGATGGGAACAGGGGCAGCGGTGAGCGTGCTCCTCCCGTGGGTCTCTCGCTCTCTTGGCTGCTCAGAAAGCTATGTCCCAGTTGTGAAGGGTAGCCAGCCACAGCTTTCAAGTTCATGTCCCACTGCCAGTCGCGGAGAGCCTGCCCCACTGACAGTCTCAGTTTACGCATTATTGGGGGATCGAGTTTGTTCTGTCTCTTGAGCTGAATACCTTTTCCTGATCTGGTCAGTGATGATTGGGGTCAGTGGTGGGGAGACAGGCTTGTGTAGTGTGAACCCGGTGCCAGGAAACAGTGGATCATCCCAAGATGGGTTGGGAGGAGGATCCATGGGGGTAGCTCCTGGAAAAGGTGGTTTATAAGCTGAACAAACCGCCTCCCCGCCCCCCCCCCCAATCCAAAATGGCAGGCGAGGCAAGGCACAGGCCCAGCTCCTAGTCTAGTAGGATCGAGAAATAGAAATGGAGCAGGAGAACGCAAGGGAGATGGGTTAGCTGGGGAGAGAGCGGCAGTCAGGAAGTTTTAATGAAATGTGTCTTTAAGCTCTGAATTTAAGGTTAAGTGGTATTTCCTGGCAGAAGGAGAGAGAGGACAAAGAAAATTCAGAGCTGAGGGGAAAAGTCTCAACAAAGGGACAAGCCTTAATTTTTGTATCTGGTTTTCTTTCTCTTAAAAAAATTTACATAGACTCCTTGTCTTAAAATGAGTAAATATAGCATCAGTAGACTCCCCTGGGCTCGTCTGGTTGCTGGGTATAATGCTAACTGTTCGTACAACTTTGAGCTAGTTACTGACCTTTCTTTGCTGTGGATATCTTTTTTGTAATTTTACAGAATTAAAATTACAAGGAGTGATGATAGTTGATATATCATTGGGTTACAGAGGGGTTCATCTGGTGATACACAAGAGTACTTAGCACCATAACACCTGTCATACAAGTACAAGAACATACAGTTTTAAGGTTGAGTAAAAATTTAAGCTTTATCTTTTTTCCAGCTATACTCTTATTTATTAAAAAAAAATTTTTTTTTAACTTTTATTTTTGAGAGGGAGAGAGACAGAGTGTGAGCAGGGGAGGGGCAGAGAGAGAGGGAGACACAGAATCTGAAGCAGGCTCCAGACTCTGAGCTGTCAGCACAGAGACCGACACAGGGCTCAAACTCATAAACTGTGAGATCATGACCTGAGCCAAAGTGGGATGCTTAACTGACTGAGCCATCCAGGTGCCACTCCAGTTATACTTTCAAAATCTTGTTTCGTGGCTTAGAATATATCTGTTTATGGGGCCTGGCAGAGGAAGAGGTGTGCCGTTCCTCTGTGCAGTCACTGTTTACTTCCGTTCTGTTGATCTATCTCTGGTACTCAGCAAAAAATCATGTAGTACACACAAGGTGGTCTGTTGTCGAGAGGTAAATCAGTGGAGTGGACTTGGAGGTGACCCAGATGTTGGGACTGTTGGATGGGCCTTCAGAATAATTGTGGTGGCAGTTGAATTGCATTAGAAATCAGTAATAGAACCCCATCTGGAAAATCCTCAAATACCTGGAAATTAAGCAAGTCAAAGATGACATCATAAGGGAAATTTGAAAATACTTGAATTTGAATGGAAGTGAAACAAACACATGGACATCTGTGGGGCACAGTGTGAGCAGTGCCACGGGAACCATGAAGGAATGATGTGCTTGTTGTAGAAACAAAGTCTTCGCGGTCTAACCTTTCTGCTTTCTGATGCCAGAAGGACACATTGAACACAAAGCAAGAAGGAAATAATGATGAGGGTAAGAGGAAAATCCATGAAAGTGAAAACAGCTACAACAGAGAAAATCACCGAGACTGAAAATTATTTTATTTTTTTAAGTAGGCTTCACGCCCAGCACGGAGCCCAGTGTTTGGCTTGAACTCAGGACCCTGAGATCAAGACCTGAGCTGAATCAGATGCTTCACCAACTGAGCCACCCAGGTGCCCTGAAAAATCGGTGTTTTGAAAAGATCAAATTGATAAACCTCTAGCCAGCCTGAGAAAAAGAACACTGAAACACTGTTAAAATGAAGAAAAATTAAATATAAAAAGTAAAAATGAAATATTAATTCATCTATTTTTCAAAGTGGCCTTAGAAACCAAAGAGCATTGATGGTGTCAGGAAGTCATGAACATGTGCTGTGCCTAGTTTCCCGGCTGCTGAAGGAGCTCCTCTCACTGCATCGGTCAGGGAAGAGTCAACAGAGTTAGGAAAACACAGTAATTTCCTCTGATTGATCTGTAGGTAACCTCATCTTTTGTTAGAGAATGTCAAGGGCATTTTAAAAGAAGATTTATATTTGCTTTTCATTGACCTTAGTATTCTCCTACCCCCTAACTTTTAGTTTTGAAGCTACAGGAAGTTGAAAAAATAGGTGAGTGAATATTCTGTACCTTTTACCAAGTAATCTGTAACTTTTGGGGGGTCCACATTTTCTGTCTCTTGGTGCTTTTTGGTGAATTGTTAGAATGTTGTAGATGTCATGATACTTGATTCCTTACAACTCCAGCCTGGTGTCTCAAGGACAAGGCCATTCTTTTGTGTTTCCACAATAGTATCATTACATGCCAAGCTTTAACATGGATTCAGTGACACCTAACCCAGTACACATGTCAGTTTCTTCAGCGTTCACCCAGATGTCTTCATACCCTTCACCTTCCGGATTTAATCAAATTCATGTGTTGCAGTTTGGTACTCGTGGCTCTACCTAGCCTCACAGCATCTTGAGTGGTCTTCCCACCTTTTTTTTTTTTTTTTTTTGCTTGTTACAACATTGACATTTTTGAAGAGTTCAGGCCAATTTCTTGTAATGTCTCACATTCTGGATTTTAATAAATGTTTCCTCGTAATTGGATTCAGGCGTGTTTTTGGCGAAAGTTCTCGGTAGGTGACCAAGACTTCACATTTTATCATATCATGAGATACCTAATGTTAGTTTGTTCCATTCTTGGTAATACTAAGTATCATCCTTTGATTAAGGTGGTATCTATTAGATAATAACGTTTGGTTTTTAAAATTAGGAAATTATGAGTGATACTGTTAGACCTTGTGAATGTCTTCTAACAACACATTTTAGCATCCATTGGTGATCTTTGCACGTGTTACTACTCTCAAGGCCCCAAAATAGTAGTTTCCTAGATCTGTCATTCCTTATACATCATTGCATTCCTTTGTAAAGAAGAGCTCTACCTTTCCTCTTGTTTATTTTTTGAGTATTTGTGTGTGTGTGTGTGTGTGTGCACGCGTGCATGTGTGTGTGTGTTTTCAATGAGATATATTCCATTTTACCCTCAGATCTTCCTAAATTTGGCAAGGGGACTCTTTCACATTATCATTTCACCTTCTTGCTCAGAACATCTCTTTTTGTTTATTTATTTTGAGAGATTGAGAGAGAGAGAGAGAGAGAGAGAGAGAGAGAGAGAGAATGAATGGTGGGGGGGTAGAGATGGAGAGAGAGAGGATTCCAAGCAGGCTCTGTCAGTGCAGAGCCTCTGTGGGGACAAACCTGTGAACTGTGAGATCATGACCTGAGTCGAAATCAAGATTCGGACACTTAACTGATTGAGCCACCCAGGCATCCCCAGAACATCTTGTACTAGAGAATTATTCAGAAGTGAGAAGTTTACTTTGTTTCTTACAAGCCTTCCCAGTCCCTCATGCAAACTCTTAAGACTGGATGTGTTCTGGAATCCCGCCTTTTTCAGGGTTTAGGAAGAAAAAGTGGTGTATATATCACGGATGCATACTACCTCCAGTAGGGCTTGTAATCAAACACCTTAAAGCCTGTGATAAAACATGACTGCCCACACTTAACAGGGTAAGGACTAATTAATGTCCTTGGGTCTGTTCTGCTCTGGTCTGGGGATGTCAGGATTGCAGGTGACAGTACACCCGAATGTTCTTTCTGTCTTAGGGTTATGTTGATATAAAAGAAATCATTCCCGGGAGATGTACCTTTGCTCGATTTGAAATTTTAATGCAGCCAGTAAAGGAATCCTCTAGATATGTCTCAAGAAGATTCAGTTTTTAGCTTTTGAAAAATATGAAAATAACAATACTCGTAAATACTAGTATTTGGTCCTTAAAACCTCGTGATGTATTAGAATATATATGTATAGGAGAGTTTATCATTAAATATTAATATCAATATCAATGTCAAGGCAATATTTAATATTGCTAAGTTAACAACTCTGTAGAGTCAACTGTAGGCTCAGCTGATTTTTTTCCAAGAGGCTTCAAAAGACACATAACCTTTGACATAATAATCCCATCTTTACAGGACACCTGGGTGGCTAAGTAGGTTAAGTGTCCGACTTTGGCTTAGGTCATGATCTCAGGGCCGGCGAGTGTGATCCCCCTCGTCTGGCTCTGCTGACAGCTCAGAGCCTGGAACCTGCTTCAGATTCTTTGTCTCCCCCACTCTTGCATATGATGTCTCTCTCCCTCTCTCTCCCCGCAAAATGAACATTAAAAAATTTTTTTTAAATAATGATAATTCCATCTTTAGAAATCTGCTCTAGGATTTTAACCTTCTTCAGCCAGGGAATCATAATGACCTTGGCTATTGGGTATTTCAGCTAAGTGAGCTATGATGCCCACAGTTGCTGAGAATCGCTGAGCTACCACCCCTCCCCTTTTTCTTCTGTCAAGTGGCCTTTTCTGCAATGGCCCATGTCTTTCCCCCTGACCCCCAGAACAGGAGCTCTTTCCTCCCTGATCCCTGGAATCCTGTCCTGGCCATTCACCTGTGGTGCAGGGTGTCCTGTGTGTGCATTTCTAGGACTTTGTGTGGATCACACAGGCCTGAGTGAAACTAGCCCTTAAGTTTACTTGTATTGGTAGAGCCCCCCCCCCCCTTATATTATAGGCTAATGTCCCCTGGCCTGGGAGACCCATGTGGGGGCAGCTAGGCTAAGCTGTTTTGATGGCTTGTGTTCTCAGCATCCAGCACACTGTCTTATATCCTAGGTATTAAAATGTATTTGTTGAGTGAACGGATAGATGTTTAGGGAATTTGACCCATAAATCATTTAAAGCCAAGGTACTCAGGTAGACTTCAAAGACTCGTGTTTGAGGTGTAGCCAGAGGCAGCCTGAGACAGTGCTGGAAAGGAGGGTGTATAGTGTGCAGCAGTCTGGTCCTTTTGTGAGGGAATGGTCTGGAAGCTTTGCACCTGACTTGCACAGTAGACCTGTCCACAGGAGACAGAGGGTCACAGAGTAGGGCTCCTGCCTTCTAGCAGAGCTGCCTCCACCAAGGGAAGGGGGTCTCAAAGCAGTGTTGTTGGGTGGGTAAGGAGTTGTTCATTCGAATTATTAAAAATGTTTGACGGGGCACCTGGGTGGCTCAGTCGGTTAAGCGTCCGACTCTTGATTTCGGCTCAGGTCACGATCTCACGGTTTGCGGGATGGAGCCTCGCGTTGGGCTCTGCGCTGACAGCTCGGAGTCTGCTGGGGATTCTCTCTCTGCCCCTCCCCTGCTGGTGCTCTGTCTCAAGATAAGTAAATAAACTTTAAAAAGTTTGATTTGTTCATAAGATTGCTGAGACATTTGTATTTACTCTGTTAAATCTATCACTTGAATTTTACATATTTTAAATTTTGATTAGGATTGGCTTTATAAACTGGTAACCTTTTTCTTGAATTTTTGTCTATGTCTTCCTTTCTCTTCCTCCAACTTCCGTTATGGATTGCTTTCTAAAAAGATGTGAGAAAACTTCAGCCTGTCCTCATGCCACCCCTTAGTTCCACTTCATAGCAGCAGCCCTCCCTTGTAGCCAGGCTTCGGTGTAACCCGGAAGGCCCTTCTCCGCCTGTCTGAGAACCATCGTTCTCAGGTCTGGGCGGGCACTTCCCCCCGCCCCGCTTGTGGGCCCTAGACACCTGCTGGCTGGAAGGGACCCAGCGTTACCAGCTCCTAGGAGTCTCAGGATGTGCATTGCCTCTCCACTTACTTTTGCCTCCAGGAGGCAGAGTAGCATCGTGAGACTTTGGCTTTGGTCTCATTAAATCCCCAGTTTCCTGATTTTCTATAAGAGTGATGCTCCTGGCTTAGGATCACATGGCTGTGTCTGGAACAGTGGTCTTGTCTTCTGCGCCGAATAGTCAGTAAAAGAGCCCCACCTGGGTCTTATTTTTAGCCAGAAACAAATCCAGACAGCTGTACGTGTGAATCCAGGCTGAGGCGGTTTGATTCTGGTGTCCACACCCTTTCTCCCACCGTGACTGTGCCCATAGGAACTGCAGGCTGGGGAAATACTTATGGGGGCGTGGCTCCCCGTTTTCTTCTTCCAAAGAAAAGGAATAGGGAGTTTGCTTTCATGCCTTGAGCCACGGCAGTCTAGGTGTTTGAATCAGAGCAAACTGTGATACATTTTTCCATTTTAATTTTTTCCTTCTTGTCTCTTGATGTGGAAAGTACCTCAAAGGATTTGTATTTGGAGACTGGGATTAATTGTGACAACCAGTCTGAAGGTGGAGCTCTCACCTGAGCCCATATTCTCCCCAGGGACACCTAGTGGCGTCCCGAGTTAGTTTTGGTTGTCACACTGGGGAAGGAGGTGCTGTTGAATATCCCACAGTGGGCAGTACAGCCCCCTCCCGTGAGAATGACCCAATCTAACCAGTCCTGCCGGAATTTGCCACTGCCTGCTTATAGACTCGGTAGTTCACTGACACGTTCACTGACACAGCAGGTGTGCCCTCCCGAGAGCTCCCCTCTTTGGGTTTGTGAAGGCCAGTTGGCCACCTGTTCACTGATTTTCTTCAGCTTCCTCTTCCACCTCCACACCTACTGGTTTGGTTGTCCTTTTAAGTACCTTTAATGGCACATCCCCCCCCCCCACCCTCTTTTTTGAAATAAAATTTGTGATACGTTAAGGGAACCAGTTTAACGTGAACGATTTAGTGGCATTTAGCACACTTCCTGTGTTGTGCAGCCATCATGTCTATCTAGTTCCAGAACATTTTCATCTTCCCAAAGGGAGCCCTGTATCTTTTGAGCAGTATTCATTCGCACATCCACGTACACAGAGAGCGCCCCTCGCAACCACTGCATTCTGTCTGTGTGGGTCTGTCTCTTTCCTAGAAGCAGAATATTTTCTATTTCACGTAAATGGAAGCATATACTTTGTGATCATTTGTGTGTGGTTTCTCCACACAGCATAATGCTTTTCTGGACCGTCCACACTGTAGCACGTGTCAGTGCTGCGCTCTTCTTCGTGGCTGGAGAACATTCCATTGTTGGCTGTGCCACATTTTGTTTATCCACTTATTCGTGGACGGACATTTGGGCTGTTAGCACCTTTGACCGTTGTGAATAGTGCTGCCGTGAAGTGTGTGGACATGCATTGAGCACCTGTTTTCGGTTGTTTGGGCTACATGCCTAGGAGCAGCCGAGCTGCATCACATGGCGAACCTGTGTTTAACCTTTTGAGGAAACTCCATACGGTTTTCTTTCCACACTTAACTTTTATTGACAGGAAAGCTTGTGCTTATTACAACTTACGCAATGTAATTCCCAAATAAAAGTATTTTGTGAAGTGAGTGTTTTAGAATTCACAGTTCAACTGGGGGACATTTCATTTTGTTACTGCCTCTCCTGACCTCCAGACTAGATGTGTGCCCGGGCGTTTGTAGCTGCACAAGGTAGTGAGTCCGTCAACAGGCAGGTAGGTGGTAATCTGTGAATCGTCCAGAATTGGTCTTTTCACATAATTTGGAGAGATCACAAAAGCCTATTTAAATGTTTTCAAATTTAGTTTCTGAGAAAGAACAAGCAGAGATTTCAGAAGAAATCTAGAATTAAGTGTACTTCGGTTCTGGCTGCAGTACAGAGAGAGGAAGAGAGTCGGGGATTCTTCCAGATGCCAGAGCTGGGGCTCTGGATGGCCCTGCTGCCGCAGGAGTGGTGCGGAGCTGGCGGGTTGCACACACACCCCTGTGGAGCAGTCACACTTGGAAGCAGTTGTGCCGCCTTTGAGATGCAGATGAGGTCCTTTACATGTCAAATGGCCAAGTCTGGGTGACAGGACTTTAGAAGCTTCTTGAATTGCAGTGATTGTTCTTACCATGATGTTATTTTTCTAGTAACTGGATTCTAAGTAGGTCTTCCCCGTGTATTGTTCAGTTGGATTCAGAGTATTTTCCATGAGGCATTTCTAAGGTTTTTTTTTTGTTTTTTTTTTTAAAGAAATTGAGGGACACCTGGGTGGCTCAGTCGGTTAAGCGTCTGACTTAGGCTCAGGTCATGATCTTGGGGTTCGTGATGTCGAGCCCTGCGTTGGGCTCTGTGCTGACTGCTCAGAGCCTGGAGCCTGCTTCGGATTCTGTGTCTCCTTCTCTTTCTGCCCCTCCCCCACTCATGCTCTGTCTCCCCTTCTCAAAAATAAATAACATTAAAACATTTTTTTAAAAAAGATAATGAGATCGAGGGCACCTGGGTGGCTCCGTCAGTTGAGCGTCTGACTCTTGATTTTGGCTCAGGTCATATCTCAGGGTCTTGGGAATGAGCCCCTCATTGGGTTCCACGCCGAATGTGAAGCCTGCTTGGGATTCTCTCCTCCCTCCTTCTGCCCCTCTCCCCTGCTCCTGCTTCCTCCCCTTCTCTCTCTCTCTCTCTCTCAAAAAAAGAAGAAAGAAAGAGAAAGAAATTGAGATCAGAGTTCTTTTGCACATTGGAAAGCCAAATACTAAATTAGTGTAGAGTACCAAGTGAAACAGTTTGGGGCAAGAAATGGCGATGGAGAAGGGAGGGATTTATATGCTCCTTCAAATGTATGCAATGTTATTCCTCTCAACCTGAACGCAGTGCATATATAGCCTTTTCTTTGTCTGTTGCAGACAATTTTTCATGCGTTGGAGACCAGACCAGAAGCACTTCTGAATTAAGGTAATGTTGAAGTAATTGATCCTTGTCAGTTTTTAAAGCACGATGTTTAAATTTTTTCAGGGTTTCTTGTTTTAATAATTTAATTTTTGTATAGTTTTGCCCACCTCTTTTTAAGCCCATAGTTGGTTTTCAGAACAAACTGTTCCTGAGAAACATGTTGCTTTGAAAGGCTCCATCCAGTGTTCAGAAGGAAGAGTTAAGGCCCCAGAGATGGTCGTTCACATTCTGGACAAGAGCAAGAGCAGAACCTCTCCAGCTTTTTTAACTAGAAAGCAAGAGGGCCCTTTTTCCAAATCAAATGTTAGTTAAAATACCAGCAGATGGTACAGATAGAGGTGAAGCCACACGATTCAGAGAAAAAAATCCCCGTAAGTGTGTACACAGTGAGAGTGTCACAGAGTCAGGGGTCAGTGAATCTGGTTGAGGGTACAGAGTTCCTTGTGAAATTCTTGCAACTCAGGATAAGTTAAGAGAATTTAAATTAAAAAGCAGAGCTAAATTGAATGAATTCGTTGCTTGAACGATTGGTTGTCCCTGTGCAGAGGGTTAACTTGACACCATAGACAAAAACTAAGTCAGAGTGAATCATAGACTCTAAATATTGGCCCTAAAAAGAGGACATAGAAGGTTGTGAAGACTTTGGGTTTGGCACAGGTTTGTTAATTATGACATCAAAGTTAACAGTCCATAAAAGAGAACATTTATAAGTTAGACTTCGTCAATATTAAAAGCTTCTGCTCCTTCCAAGACACTGTTAAGAGAAGGAAAAGACCAGCCACAGGCTGGCAGAAAGTGTTAGCGTGTGACATGCCTTAGATGACAAGTAAAGAGCTCTCAACATTCAGTATGAAGGACGCAAGTGATTTGAACGGACGCTCCACCAAAGAGCATGTAGAGACAGCAGATAAGCATTTGAAAAGATGGCCAAAATCATTAGTTATCAGGGGATGGAAATTAGATCTGTAAGGAGACACCACTGTCCTACTAGACGGACCAACAGGTGATCCCACCAAGTGCCGAGAAGCGCGTGCGGGAGCAGGGCTTGTGGGCGCTGCCGGTGGGAGAGGAAATGGTGCCAGCACTTTGAAAACAGTTTGGCAGTTTCCTGGTGTTAAGCATATGCCTACCATGTATGCTCCACCCCTCGGTGTGCACCCGAGACCAGTGAAAGCAGGTGTGCACATAAAGACTTGTACGGGCAGCAACACGGGTGAGTCTCGACAGTGCCGAGTGAGTGGAGCCAGACCACGAGAAAGTACATACTCTGTGACTCCATGGGTATACGCTCCTGGAAGTGTAGTTATGCTGCTGATGTGTCGTGACGGAAAGCAGATGAGTGGTCACTTGGGGTGGGGCAGCATCCCAGCGGGGCACAGGGGGACGCCTGCACGTGGTGGAGGTGTTCGTTATGTGAGCTGCGTTGTGCGTGTGTCAGATGTCAAGTTGTGCATATGTGTCGTGTGACCTACACTTCAGTGAAGATCAATTATGTTTTAAATACTAAATGAACAATTAGAAAGCGGTGTGAGCAGGTCTGACCTCTACCTGGTGAACCCTTGTGTTTCACGGTTGCCACTGTTGATGTGTTCTTGGTTTCTGCAATGGGGCCTACTCTACTGACTCTGGGTAGGAAGTCTGGTGGGTGAAGGAGGAGGTAATTTTCTGTCTCTTAAATCATTTCAGGCTAAAAAATCTTACTACTACTTTTACAAGTTCAATTTAGTGAGTGTTTACAATAGTTCAGTCAGGTTTTAAGGGCCTTGTGTGGGTTCTCATGGGCTCCTCATAGCAAGTGAGGTGTGGATACCATTACTGTCTCCATTTTTGGACCAAAAAGCAGAGTCAGAGAGAGGTTAGGAGCTTAGTGGAGGCTACCTGGTGATGACAGGGTCAGAATGGGACCCTGGGTGAGTAAGCCCGAAGCACGTGGCCACCACACTGCCTCCAGCTGGCGGTCCTGCTCAGGTGGGCTGGATGTGCACACGAGGCCAATAAAAACTGTTTCTGCCGGGAAACCCAGGGGTGTCCCTCATAGTTTGCAGGGAGTGTAAATGGCACAGCAGGGAACTTGGGAGTGAGAGCCCCTCACGGGTGCTTGAGGTCATGAAGTTGTTCCCTCCATGGTGCGTGTGATTGATTTCCAGCTCCCACCACCTTCCCTGCTAGACCTTCCTTCTGGATGTGTGCCATTTGTTTCTTAGACCACGTTAATCACGTATGAGTTCTGGCTCTGAGATAAAGGTGGGACTTCCTGTTTGGCCTCAACAGGTTTGCAGGGGCTGGGTTTATTGAATAGTTGTTTTTGTTTTTTTTAATGTTTATTTATTTATTTATTAAAAAAAAAATTTTTTTTTAACGTTTATTTATTTTTGAGACAGAGAGAGACAGAGCATGAACAGGGGAGGAGCAGAGAGAGAGGGAAACACAGAATCTGAAACAGGCTCCAGGCTCTGAGCTGTCAGCACAGAGCCCGTCACGGGGCTCGAACCCACGGACCGTGAGATCATGACCTGAGCCGAAGTCGGACGCTTAACCGACCGAGCCACCCGGGCGCCCCAATGTTTATTTATTTTTGAGAGAGACACAGAGTGCAAGCAGGGGAGGGGCAGAGAGAGAGGGAGACACAGAATCCGAAGCAGGCTTCAGGCTCTGAGCTGTCAGCACAGAGCCTGACGCGAGGCTGGAATGCAGGGACTGTGAGATCATGACCTGAGCCGAAGATACTTAACTGACTGGGCCACCCAGGCGCCCCTATTGAACAATTTTTGATCACATAGTATGTGCTAGGTTCTGTGCTCGACACTGGAAGCAAAAAAGATGACCTAGGCTAACAAGACGAGATGCGGAGGGAGAGCATGATGGCACAGGTGGGTTCCACCAGACATAAGATTCAGGAGAGAGGCTCACTGGCCATTTCCTGTGACTCCAGACGGAGAGGTGCCCTCAGTGAGGGTAACTCATACCTGCTCTCCAGCACTGGCTCATCCTGGTCTTTCCGTGACGTTGCCTGAGCTGCCATCCCCGAAGTACTTTACGGTCCCCACCACAGTCCCCACTGTTCCTCTGATTGCTGTCATCTGCTGGGTGGGTGACTGGTTTGTCAGGGGACGAAAGGGAAGTGATGTGGGGACAGGAGGCAGGGTGGTAGGGACGGATGGGGACCACGCCTCTCTCTGTTTCTGATTGGGAGGACTAGGATTGGCTTTATGCAGGGAAAGCCTGGTTCCTGCTCTTCTAGCAACATGATAAAGTGAATTCCACCCCGCACCCCCCATTGAGTCTCTTCCTTGTGAACGAAGACATGAGGATGGACTCAGAGCTGTGCCGGCCACTGTGGCAGTCGTACCGTCGGGCACTGTGAGTGAGGCTGGTCCAGATCGGAACGTAAACCACGCATTGGATTGTAGAAGCTTAGCGTGACACACAAATGTAGAATATCCATTTATAATTTTCTCTGTTGATTACGTATTGAGATAACATTTTTGATATATTGGGTTAAATCAATACATTATTAAAATTAATGGTAACCTGTTTCTTTTTACTTTTTCCCTACGTGTGCCAGAAAACAGAAACTTCTGAAAGTGGTTCACGTTGCGTCTCTGTTAGACAGCAAGCCAATTGGACCAGAGACGTAGGAGCCTGTGAGCGTGGGGGCTGGAGGGGATGGGGGACCCAGAAACTCTTACTCCTGATGAGTGGCTTCTCCTGACCTAGCTGGAAAGCAATTTTAAGATGCTTCCTCTAGAAATGGAGAAACCAAGATCTCTTCCCGCCGATGCAGCACTTGCAACAGGAAGGAGAAAGGTCTCTGTGCTTCCCGGGTCAGAAGGCGGCCTGATGTGTTAACTTCTGTTGCATCATTGTCTGCTTGCCCTGGCGGAGTGATACGTGGGTGCAGGTGACCGAGAAGTGAAACGTCTTTTTATGGTCCCGTGACCGTACCCAGCCAGTCACAGATTGCTTATAGTGCCTGGCATGGTTAACTCCAGAGGTACCTGAATCCGAATTGTGGTCTTGCCATTTGTGACTCCCTCTATTTCTCTTGTTTCCCGTGTGGACAGTTGGTAGGACCTCTTCCCGAGATTGTGAGGACACAGCATGTGCTCCTAAGTCACAGCTGTGACCTGGGAGTAGATCATCAATCCCTTTTTACTTCTAAAGTGGTTAGGAATCCAAGCGGTAAAATCCTGGAGACCTAGGTCCGCGGAAGGACGTTTGACTGTCACTCTTTTAGACTCTGGTGCCGGAAGACAGGGAGTTTGTCTTTTCACCACAGTGTCCTCTGTCCATGGCAGATGCTGAATAAACAGATGTGAGTGAAGGAATAAGGTGTGTGTAGAGTGAGGCCAGGAGTGCTGCTGACTCAAGAATTCTAGTTTTCTGCTCTCCAGCTGGACATCACACCCGATCAGAGTGAGCAGGCTGCACCTGTTCCCATTGCAGCCGAAACGATCTGCTGTCGAAGAAGCAGAGCCGTCTGGTAGAAGTCAAGACACATTCAGAAGAAAGTAGTGTTGCCAGTGTGAGTCGTGCTTCTGGTTTCTGCAACTTTATGGGGAGATGCAAAGCTACAGACTGTCTGAATCTACAATCTGCTGTGAGAAGACAGCTTAGGACGGTTCTGCTCACCAAGCATAAGACACCAGCTCCCTGGGGTATCGGTCAGACTGTCTTTCACCGCTGTCACCCAGAATGTGGTTCTGCATCCTAGTCGTATGTGCTTCCGCTCATGGACACCCCTTGGCCACTGCCTTCAGGTGGGAGGGAAGAATCCGATGGCCTCAGAAGGAAGCATAAGGGCAAGCTGGGCACAGGTGGAGAGAGTGCCCACAGACCAGCTCGCACGCACACGCGTCTGACTCTGGAAGAGGCTCTGGAGGAAGAGCTGCCACCAGATGAGGGGCATCTGGTGAGGAGCGGCAGAGAAGAAGGGCACCCCTCGTGCTGGTCAGAGACAAGCTGCCGTCAGCGTGTCTTCGTTCCTTCGGCTTCCTGGACTCCGGGGGCAAGTGCCGCGTGAGACACCGAGGCTGGAACTGGGCGCGGGCGGTCTCCGCTTCTCTGAGGCCCCTTCCAACAAGAGGCAGCGCCACAGAGGAGGGGCTGGGCTCAGCTCCCTGGAGCTCTGTCAAGTGCTGTAAGGTCCCCAGGGGTGTCTTCCAGGTTCGGTTTGGTGCTCTGTCAGCTAGAAATATGAGGTGGGCTAAGTTTCAAGTTCTTGTCTAGTTCAAGAATTTTCCTAAACAGGCACAAAATAGTACGCATAGTTTAAATAAGTCTGAATTTAAAATTACTTAGTATAGGGGCGCCTGGGGACCTCAGTCGATTGAGCCTCTGACTTCCGCTCAGGTCATGATTTCACAGTTTGTGAGTTCAAGCCCTGCGTGGGGCTTTGTGCTGACAGTTCAGAGCCTGCAACCTGCTTCGGATTTTGTGTCTCTGTCTCTCTCTGCCCCTCCGTCACTCACACTTTGTGTGTGTGTGTGTGTGTGTGTGTGTGTGTCTCAAAAATAAATAAACATTAAAACTTTTTTTAAATTAAATTATTTAGTATAGATAGCAGAAATGCCTTCTCCCCCGGCCTCTTTGGTTTCGGCTGCAGAAGCAAGGTGGTGAAGGGGACGCTGTCATTTGGGAAGTGTAACAATAAGATGCCCAGGCTGTGCCACCACCTTCAGAAGTCAACCTGTGGCAAACGCGGCTACCCTGCCAAGCAGAAGGGAACTTGCACCGGAGCGTCAAGGCTGAAAGATGAAACACCCATCAGGACCAGGTGAATGAGGCACCTAGAAACGGGGTGCTGCAGATCCAGGTCTGGATCCCGGGAGGGGCAGCACCTCGACCCACAAGGACAGCTGTCTCAGCCCCTGGTTCCTCTTAAGGATTTCGAGGAGACGTCGCACGATAAGTGTTCTCGTTTAAAAAGAAATGATTTAGTGCAATCACAGGATACAGTTGACCCTCAAGTGACATGGGGGTTAGGGGCGCCAACCTTGCCCCACCTCGGGCAGTTGAAAATCCTCATAATAGCTTTTAACTTCCCAAACACTTCACTATGAAGAGACTGCTGTTGCCCAGAAGCTTAGAATAAGTCTGTTAGCATGTATTTTATACATATGTCATATGCTGTATTCTTAGGATAAAATAAATAAAAGAGAACATCAGTAAGAAAATCACAAGGAAGAGAAAATAGACTTATGGTACTGTACTGTATTTATCAAAACCGATCCATGTGCAAGTAGACCCGTGCAGTTCAAACCCCTGTTGTTCAAGGGTCAACTATATTTGAAATTAAAAAAAAAAAATTTTTTTAATGTTTATTTATTTTTGAGAGACAGAGAAAGAGCATGAGTGAGGGAGGGGTAGAGAGAGGGAGACACAGAATCCAAAGTAGGCTCTAGGCTCTGAGTTGTCAGCAGAGCCCAATGCGGGGCTCGAACCCGCGAGCCGTGAGATCGGGACCTGAGCTGAAGTCGGACACTTAACTAACTGAGCCACCCAGGCGCCCCTGAAATTTTTTAAAGAAGTTTTCAGTGACATACATCTTATCAGATTTAATTTTAATATGTTCTGAAGTATAAATTGTTTAGAGTAAAAATTTATTTTATTTTTTTATATATTTTTTCATGTTTATTTTGAGAGAGCGTGTGCATGCAAGAGCAGGGGAGGAACAGAGAGAGAGGAGAGAAAGAGTACCAAGCAGGCTCTGAGCTTTCTGCGCAGAGCCTGACGCGGGGCTCGAATCCGTGATCCGTGAGATCATGACCTAAGCCAAAATCAAGAGCTGGATGCCCAACCGACTGAGTCCCCCAGGGACCCCTCTGGTAATTTTTAAATGTGGCACTGCATGGCGGCCTGGAAGTAACTTCTGCGTGGAGGTAGAAATAGTGCCTTCTGAGGAAGGGGTTTAAGTCAATAAATAACCCTTGGAATCTGTAATTGTTGATCTGGCTGCTTTCTCAATCAGGCACGTCTCCGTGTAGGGGAATAGGGAGGTTTACAAAAGTGATTATTATTATTTTTTTATGTTTATTTATTTTTGAGAGAGAGAGACAGAGTGTGAGCAGGGGAGGGGCAGAGAGAGAGAGAGGGAGACACAGAATCTGAAGCAGGCTCCAGGCTCTGAGCTGTCAGCGCAGAGCCCAACACGGGGCTGGAACCCACGAACTGCGAGATTGTGACCTGAGCCAAAGTCGGACACTCAACCGACTGAGCCACCCGGGCGCCCCATATTATTTTTTTTTTTGATGAAAAGTCTTACTTTTTGTCATAAGACAAACTGTGTGCTTTACAGTCTGTCCATGTTGCGTTGCTTTCCTGTTGTTGTGAGTCTCATGGTTAACTTTTGTCAGATAGTGTATCCTTTTTGGTGTCCGTGGGCCTGTTCCGACCCCTTGCTGGAGCACTGGCAGAGAGCTGGGAAATCAGGGAGGTGAGTGCCAGAGTGGCGTTGCGGCCATTCACGGGGCAGCAGGCTTTTCCACTGCACCGATGTTGGGGTTGAGCACAGACTTCTGGAAGGACATGTTAGGTTCCCACAAATGCACTTTGAGTGTGAGTGGCATTTGGCTATCAGTGACTCTATGAATTGCCTGTATGGGTTTTGTCATTTGAAAAGCATTAAGAACCTTTATTTTTAAAAAGTCAACAGAAGTCAGTGAGGCTCCTCGTCTGCCTTCTAGAATGTCGGTTGGGGACCTCAGGGTAGTCAGACCATTTGTAGGGCTACCAGGTGTGTTCGCTTTCTGTAGAGATTGTTTCTTGGGTCTTACTTTTCTGTTCACAGAACTAGCATGCTTGTTGTATGAATTTATTTCTACTGAGGATGACTAAGTTTTTACATTCTCCTAGTGCTTTAGGGGATGCACCTTAAACGGCGTTTACCAGTAAACTGAGAAAATTACACCGCATCCCCCATAAATGCAAACCATGCAAAGTAGAAGTCTCTTGCGGGTGCATTATCTGACAGTAGCCACTTAACTAAGTGGGGCTGTTTACGATCTGCATCAGAAAGTTAAGAGCAGGAAAATCTGAGGGGACCAGGGAGATGCTGAGGGCAGATTATTTAAACACACTGTATCGTAGCAGAGTGGCGCACACACATCATCCCTTTTCAAATAACATGTAAAAGTCTGCCGGATCGTTAACACAGAGCCAAATGAGGATGTCGTGTGATTACATTTCCTGTGTTCGTCTTCGTTACCATTTGCTTACCCGTATAAAGACTAGTTACAGTTCACTTTTTATTTCACTGAACGTTCTGATATTTGCTACTTCATAGAAGCTGATTGGGTGGTAATTATCATCAAAACAATTAAGTTTTTATCACTTTCTTAAAGTTTTTTTTATTCTTGAGAGTGCGCGCGCGCACACGTGTGTGAGTGGGGGAGGGGAAGAGAGGAGAGGACGACAGAGGATCCGAAGTGGGCTCTGTACTGGCAGCAGAGAGCCCGACGTGGGGCTTGAACCCGTGAACTGTGAGATCATGACCTGACTCGAAGTTGGGACACTCAACTGACTGAGTCACCCAGGTGCCCCCTATTTTGAGAGAGACGGAGACAGTGGGAGTGAGAGAGGGACAGAGAGAAAGAATCCCAAGTGGGCTCCGTGCTACCAGCTGTGGAGCCGGGCGTGGGCTCGAACTCATGAAACGTGAGGTCATGACCTGAGCCAAAACCAAGACTCAGACGCTTAACCGACTAGCCGCTCAGGTGCCCTGTTTATCACTTTTCAAACATGGATATATAAGCTTCCCTCAAAAATAAACATTAAAAAAAAGAATAAAAAATTATTTATTTCATTTTTTTATTAAAAAGATTTTTTTAATTTTTATCTACTTTTGAGAGAGAGACAGAGAGAGAGCAGGAGCGGGGGAGAGGCAGAGAGAAAAAGGGAGACACAGAATCCAAAGCAGCAGATCATGACTGACCCAAAGTTGGACACTTAACCAACTGAGCCACCCAGGTGTCCCAAGAATTAAAAAAAAAAAAAAAAAAAAAATTAAAGCAAATCCCAAGATCACATCATTTCACCAGAAGTAGGAAGTATTTCTAACCTTTGAGGGTTTTACTCCCATTGTGACCCAAACAAAAGAACAGCAACTCTCAGACGTCACCAAACCCCCAGGCCATGTTCAGATTTTCTTGATTTTCTCTAAGAAGTCTCTAACATTTTTAAAAACGATTTAATGGAAAATTGAAATGCATACAAAAGTTAATAGTACAAGAACTTTGTCATCAAACTAGAGCAATTACCAACTCACAGCCGGTCTCGTTTATGTACGTCTTTGCCTGTTTTCCTCCTTGTTTTGAAGCAAACTTCAGACACGTCATTCAAGTCTTTACTCCGTTAGCATGTACTTCAGATGACGAGCTGTGGGTGGGTCGTGTTGGATGCAGTGTCCGCTGCATCCCGGGGCGCCTGCTACAGCCACAGTGACCCATCGTGGCGGCGGCGGCCTGCCCGGCGTGGCTCGTGGTGTTCGCGTGGTATGTGAGGCGGAGAGGGTTTGAGTTTTTTCTGTCGCCCTTTGGATTTGCACACTTACAGTTTTGGAGATGAACTTGGATTTGGGAATGACAGAACAATAGAGAAACTGGAGACAGGGGTTTAAATTACTGGTGTAAATCCCTGTCTCTCAAAATGCTTCGTGGTCTTGGAGATGAGGGAGGGCACTTCTGTGGCCGAGCTAATTAGAACGAACCGCTGCCCCGTGTGACGCTGGATGCGCAGCGGCGCTCGTTTCGGTTTCGGAAGTTTGAGAGTTGTGTGAAAATTAAGGGAAACTCGCTAAAGTCCACTGGGGATACTAGAAGGGGAGGCTGATAGAGCCGGTGCCACGCGATGTCAGGTACAGGCCCCAGTTGGAAAAGGTGTGCGCTGCGGCTCCTACGGGAAGTCCACCGCCCCTGCCCCTCAGCCGGTGAGGAACCTCGTCCCCCGGAACCCCTGCTTCTCTCCAGTGGGCTTTCATTCAGAACAACCCTCCCAACTTCCCCTTCCTTCCTCCCTCCCTCCCTCCCTCCCTCCCTCCCTTCCTTCCTCCTTCCATAACATAACATTCCTTTCCTTTATTTGTTGGACTTGCCTATGGTTTTGCTGTAGCTTGCCTGTCCGGGATTGCAGTTCTCTGCTGTTCCTGAATAAACCTGCCTTTTGGTGGTAAAATAACGGGCAGCTTTGTTCTGAAGGTCAATAGGTGCTCCTGCCATTCGGTTCAGTGCCGCACCGTGGGCCCAAGGCTGTGCCAGCAGCTCGTGTCTTGGGTCGCCCTCCTTTTGGCCGCAAGACCACGTGTGTGCTCTGTTGAAAGGTGGACTTCACGGTCTAATCGCAGAAAAGCTCACAGAGCACTTTCCAGCTGTCTTACTTAATTTTCATTTCAGCTCTGTGGTGTAGGCGACAGGATTCCCATTCTGCAGCAGACGGGCCAGAGTACACAGTGACTTGATGTCATGTTCCTGGTATGTGGCAGAACCAAAACTCGGAATCACTTTTTCTTTAACAGGCTTCACACCCAGTACGGAGCCCACCACGGGGCCTGACCTCACGACCTTGAGGTCAAGACCTGAGCCGAGATCAAGAGTCAGACGCTTAACCAACTGAGCCACCAGGTGCCCCCTAAATTTGGAATCATTTTTATACCATCACCCCATCTTGCCATTAAGAGACTTGCAGTATGAATGTCATCGTTAGTAACTGTAGGGTGCCGGGGGCACCGTTGAAGTTCCTTCCCGTACTTTACCGGGGTCTTGAGCAGAGGGAAATGATGCTGCCTTTATCACGAAGTGAGGGGGAGCTACCTGAAGCACGTTATATTGCAAATGTGGAATATTTGAATAAAAAATTTGGGTTAATGCTTTGACTTACAAAGATGTTGGATACAACCTAAATTAGGGCAGATCATATACTTGCTTTTAAGTTATTTAAATTTCTATGAAAAGTATTTTCAGAAGTTCTGCATAAAAGCTAATGGCAGGTGTGGGTCATAAAGAACAGATGTGAGATTCTCAGCAGGTCCTGTCTTAGCGGATTAGACTAGGGAACGCACTGAGTCAGCACAGCCAGAGCTTAGCAGTGACTTTGCGGGGAAGGCGAGACTGAGCCCCGGCCACGGAACCTGATGGTGGGGCTTCCAGAAGCCACTGGGAAACCAAGGCTAGTGAAGAGAAAAGCAAAGTGATCCCATGTAAGTAACACTTAAAATGTACAGTTTTTAAATTGGCAAAACTAATATAAACTGCATTATCAATATTTGGAAGATGAAGAGGAAAATACAACCAATAATTCTGATGAAAATGCTATTAGTCTTTTTAAATGTCTTTCTTTAACTAAAATGTGTTTTGATTCTTCTAAAATAGCTAAAATTATTACACACAAATTTGTTTTGATTTAATATACGACAAGCATTTTCCCAGATGTTTGTACCATCGTACTATTCTTAGTGATACGTAATAGTTCTCCCAGTAAAAAGTTGACATTAACTAGTCTTATTTTGAAAACTGAAAAGTATGGACAAAAAAAAAAAAAATGTATGCTTCTTGGTTTCAGAGCCCAGATAATTTGTTAACCTTTTATTTAAAAAAGATGTTTCTTCTTGTTAAATACACAAAAAGAAAAGCATCATCATTTATACACTATTCTGTACCTTGTTTATTTCATTTACGTTATCCTCATAGAAGAGCATTCAGGTGAACTTTTAGTTGATAGGAATAAGAAAGTTTTTTGTCTCCTCTCAGTCCCGCTGTGTATTTGAGTGCGCGCGCTCCGTCCTCGATGTCCGCGGGATGCCACTTTGTCTTCGGGTGAGCACGGACTGGCTGGTTTTCCGCCTGTGGTGCAGGGTCGGTGTCCGTTAGCTTCTAGCGAAGGGGGCCATCCTTCTGTGGATGCTCACGTACATCTCATCAAGGTGGTCCTGGACAGGGCCCACCTAGTGACAGGAAGGCCAGTATGCTGGAGACCCTGAGTGCCCCTTCATCAGTGAAAGTCCATCCATGTATAAAAAACTCCTTTTCCAGATTTGATTTCAGAAGATAACATCTTTGAGGTGGAGAATGGAGAATGTAATTTAAAAAAAAATTTTTTTAATGTCTAACCACAGGTTTCTCTTTCTCTGCAGGCCAATCACGTAGATGAAATAGGTCTCACAGGACACTTATTTTAGTTCTAGTAGCCGTAGGAATACCTCTTGTCTTAAAAATGAACAAATGTGGGTTTTGAGTCTCTTTGTTGAGACTCAGATGTAGGTAGGCACTGATTGTAGAAGGATCTGTAATTAAAAGGCAGTATTAATAATTTATGCTACTTACTGATGAAAGAGAAATAGATCTGGTTTTGTTCTCTTTGCTTGTGACTAAAGGTTCAAATCAAAAAGTATTGGTATTATTGCTTCTGAAATCTTGTGGGGTAACTGAGTTAAATGGATCTTCTCATTTTTAAGACACGTAGGTTTTCAGTTAATTCATTTCTCTGGTTTAAAGCAATGCAACTAGGTGATTACCACGTATATAATTCTATAATATATTTAAAAAGAACATCTAAGATGGGGCGCCTGGGTGGCTCAGTAGGTTGAGCGTCCAGCTTCGGCTCAGGTCATGATCTCACATTTCATGGGTTGGAGCCTCGCGTCCAGCTCTATGCTGACAGCTCAGAGCCTGGAGCCTTATGTCTCCCTCTCCCTCTCTCTCTCTCTCAAAAATAGACATTAAAGGGGTGCCTGGGTGGCTCAGTCAGTGAAGCGTCTGACTTCAGCTCAGGTCATTATCTCACAGTTCGTGAGTTCGAGCGTTGTGTTGGGCTCTGTGCTGACAGCTCGGAGCCTGGAGCTGCTTCGGATTCTGTGTCTCCCTCTCTCTGCCCCTCTCCTGCTCATGCTCTGTCTCCCTCTCTCTCAAAAAACGAATAAACATTAAAAAAAAATTTAAAACAAATAAAAATTGGCTCAATATTTTAGTGCTTAAATAAGAAGTTACATGTGTTGACTAAAACTAACAAGTCAGTTCACATCATGAAAACCATTAACTTATTTTTCTTCACAGTTCTCAGAAGGATGGAATAAAGTGACTTCTTTGTAGACTAAGAACAGTTCTCTAACATGGGGGGGGGGTGATGTTGCTGGAATCCAGCTACTCCCAACTCTGCGTAATCGTGTAGGAGATGTGATTTGATCACATGTACATGTGTGTGTGCACGTGAGCGGTGGCAGGACGTCCTGGCCGGCAGGAAGAGCCAGGGCAGTCTACAAGCTCAGAGGACACAGCATCCTAGCTTCCTCTCGTGAAAATTCTCTCGTGTGTTCTTGGTGCTCTTACTGTCACATACATTAATGTTCACAGCTTGCAGTCCGAAAGAGTTTGTAGGTGAGGGCTGGAGTGAGCATCAGCCTGTGTGCCACAGGCCAAAGTGCCTGCAGTGTAGCCTCCCCGGTGCTCCCTTTGATCAGGGAGGCTCGAGGTGTTCTTGGAAACTTTCCACATGCTTCCGGCACCCACTTCAAGTAATGCCTTTAGAAACAACTATTTTGGTCCGAAATATTTCTGAAGCTGTGTCACTGTGCATCACCTTCCCGAGGTGACTTTACCTCCTGTCCTGTCCCTGTAAGGCCTTTCCTGATGGTTCTGCGGACTTTCGCTGCAGGTCAGTGCTGGTGACACGAGATCGCTTTCTGGAGGTCTAGCGTGCACCCTGCCCGCCCCTCTGTCCTCTGCCTGGCCTGTTCTGTAGCTGTGAATAGATGGCACGGTTGAGAGCAGGAACTAAGAACCCACACACGCTTTTTAAAGATGCTTCTTCTTGGGAAAGATATTTTTGTTTTCATCAGTAAGTATACACGGAGTTTCCGTAATGGAAACCACGTCAATTTATTCTGAGTGCGTATGTGCAGAATAGGGAAGTTTATCTAGACTAGGAACTCTAACAAACATGCTTCCTGGGTCCTCCAGACAATTTCCCCCAGATATGTTTCAATCTCAAGAAAATAAATAGCCACTGTTCATTAAGTATCTGGTGATTATAATATTAACTCTGTGACTTTTGCATAAAATCTCCTGTGTGTGTTTGTAGAGGACGTTGAGGCTCCTGGATAAGCCACGTTTGCACGGGGGAGCCAATTGTTAAGAGATGTTGATATATCCTCAGCGTGGGGATACATTGGTCATAATTATGACTGACTTAGTCATGTTCTTGGTCGGAAATGCAACCCCCAATTATGACATTCCCTTGGGAAAATAAGTCTCTGGTTTAATGGGATGATTTTGTTTGGACTCTGATTTAAGGAATGGTGTCTAGTAAGACTGGGGTGGAGCGGGGTTAAGGGTGGGTGGCATGGCTGCTCGTGGACCTGTAAGGACTGAGGTACTGCTTCTGAGTTTACTGGGATCCCGGGACCTGTTTTGGTGGGAGAGCAAGATGTCCCTAAAGCAGGGGCCTGCTGGATGCCATATTGAGTCTTCTTAGAATTGCTGTGTGGGCATTCTGACATCGTTGGGGGGAAGGGGGGTCATGGGTTCAAGATCATTGACATGATGGTGAGGTACAGAGCTGGTGAATAGTAGTAATTATAATTTATTAATCCCGCCCTTGGTGGCATTTTATAAGTTCTGATGAATGCGGGAGAAAGGTGCTCTGATCTATAATAAAATCTTAGCTCTCAAATTTGGTTCCTTTTCTCGTCTGCTTCATTAAGTTCCTCAACCACTGTTTATTAATTTTTTTATGCTTGCATTTCTGTTTCAGATCTCAGATTCCTTGAAGTGGCATTAAAGAGCACTAGGACCTGAAAATGAGTGAACTTGACCAGTTACGGCAGGAGGCCGAGCAGCTTAAAAACCAAATTAGGGTATGTTGCTACATGTGTGTTTAGTTTATTTTGTAAATCATTTGGATTTCAGGTCAGATGTTACCTGTTCGGGGAAAGGTGGGTTTCAGGATGGCTGCTGAGTGTTTTGGATTGAAACTGAATTTTCGCTGGCCCAGGATGGGCTGATTACAGAGTCACATATTTGGCCTGGCACATGGCTTTCAGGGTTTTGTTTTCTAGTATATCATTATTTGAATATACCAAAAATGTTTTCAATTTATGAACATCTCTTCTGTATATTTTTTCTTAACCTTGGGAATTTGCTTCATGACATTCTCTTGGTTACTGTGTGGAGTGTGGTGTCTGCTTCCCTCCCTTGTGACTGTTTAGTCGAGGACAAGACTCTGGTTTAAAAATAAGGGTATTAACAACAACAATGGCAAGTGTCTCCGGTGTGCCGGCGTGGACCTGGGCGTCTACAAGTTTTCACAGGCTGTTACATGAGAGCAGGTGCATCTGGCTGAAGATGAAAACACCACACATCGTTCACCTGCCCTGGACAGCAAGGAGCTCCCCGACTCTTAAGGTTTGAAGCCCAGCCCGTCCCTGGCGTGTGCTGTCCCCCAGCAGAGCCCTTGCGCTTTGGAAAGGCGGGACTAGGAGGGTCTGAGGGCATCAGTTCTGCTCTCCTCCGGTTTTGTGAGACCGTGTTTTTGACGAACATTTTCTGGAGGAACATTCAGTGCCAGTACTTGCTCCTGTTCTCAGACTGTTGATAAGAAGGCCTGAGACAGGAGGGTGGATCCCGGAAAACCTATCCGCAAGACACTGAAGCAGGTCCATGTCCACCTGAGGCAGGGGCTCCTCAAGGCCCAGCTAGTCCCACAGCACCGTTTTCATTTTCAATGTGTGTCTGAGCAACAAATTGTTTTTCTGAGTCCACGATGAGATTGGAGCCTGGTTCCTTTCAGGTGACCAGCTGTATGTTCAGAAAGCTGGGTGGCCATTGGAGAAAGAAATCATCATCATTGGAGCCAACTTTTTTCTAAGGTTGAGAAAAGATAATGGAGTTTTTTAAGTTACAGCCAAGAGGAAACAAAGTAGCTTTCAAATTCAGATTTTAAATCTTAACGTTTAAAAGATCAGATACATAACTCAATAAAAATGAGGGAGATTTGGTGCTTTTAATTGTTTGCTCTGATCAGACTTGTTTAATATGTCTGTCTACCTCTACCCTCCAGAGTAGAGAAATCAGAACTTTGTGTTTCTAACAGCTATAAATTGTTTAAGTAGAAGATGTTGTTCGTAGTGGATTCAGACCTGTTCACAGCAGATGCAGAAAGTTTGCGTGTTGCAGGAGAGAGACCTCTGGTTTCAGGCAAAACAAATAGCCTGAGAGCTCATGTTGCGTCTCTTCCAGTCTTGTGGAGCCGGTTATGTCGTGAGCCTCAGGCAGCCCCCCGGGGGACAGCGTGAGTGTGGGAGCCACACATGGGGTTTGAAAGTGTGAAAAGAGGGGCTCCTGGCTGGCTTAGTTGGTGGAGCGTGAGACTCTTGATCTTGGGGTCCTGAGTTCAGGACCCGCATTGGGCATGGAGATTACTTAAAAATAAAATTAAAAAATGAAAGTGTTAGAAGAAACAGGCGGAGGGGCGCCCGGGTGGCTCAGTCAGTTAAGCGTCCTACTCTCGATCTTGGCCCAGGTCGTGATCTCAGGGTTCGTGGGGTCAAGCCCCATGTTGGGCTTGCACTGCACTGGTGGCATGGAGCCTGCTTCGGATTCTCTTTATCCCTCTCTGCCTCCCTCTCTCTTTCTCTCACTGTTACTCTCAAATAAATTTTTAAAAAAAGAAACAGGTGGAATCAATTTTTTTTTTATTTAAAAAAAAAATTTTTTTTTAAGAGACAGCAAGAGAGTACATGTGTGAGCAGGGGAGGGGCAGAGGGAGAGAGAAAGAGAGAGAGAGATTGAGAATCTTAAGCAAGCTGCACACAGCACAGAGCCCGATGCGGGACTCAATTCCACAGCCCTGGGATCATGACCCAAGCCAAAATCAAGAATCAGATGCTCAACCAACTGACCCACCCACATGCCCCCAGGTGGAATCAGTTTTTAACAGACTTTGTCTAAACCAGTATATCTAAAATATTGTCATTTCAGCATACAGTTAACAGATTTAAAAAAAAATTTTTTTAACGTTTATTCATTTTTGAGAGAGAGAGAAGGAGACGGAGTATAAGTGGGGGAGGGGCAGAGAGAGAGGGAGACACAGAATCAAAGCAGGCTCCAGGCTCCGAGCTGTCAGCACAGAGCCCGATGCAGGGCTCAAACTCACGGGCCACAAGATCCTGATCTACAATTAATAGGTATACATATGTATATGTGTGTGTGTGTGTATACCTATTAATGTTTTATTTATTTTTGAGAGTGAGAGAGCACATTTAAAAAAAAATTTTTTTTTAAACGTTTATTCATTTTTGAGAGAGAGAGAGAGACAGAGAGACAAAGTATAAGTGGGGGAGGGGCAGAGAGAGGAAGACAAAGAATCCGAGGCAGGCTCCAGGCTCTGAGCTGTCAGTACAGAGCCCGACGTGGGGCTCGAACCCATGAACCAGGAGATCGTGACCCAAGCCAAAGTCTGACGCCCAACTGACGAGCCACCCAGGTGCCCCAATTGATAAATATTTTTAAAAAATAGATATTTGGGATGCCTGGCTGGCTCAGTCCGTGGAGCACGCAACTCTTGATGTCAAGGTTGTAATTTCAAGCACCATGGTAGGTGTAGAGAATACTTAAAAATAAAATCTTTATGGGCGCCTGGGTAGCTCAGTCAATTAAGTGTCTGACTTTGGCTCAGGTCATGATCTCATGGTTTGTGAGTTCGAGCTTTACATTGGGCTTTACGTTGACAGTGTGGAACCTGCTTAGGATTCTCTTTCCCTCTCTCTGACCCTCCTCTGGCTCACACACACTTGTGCTCTCTCAAATAAATAAACTTAAAAAAATAAATAAAATGTTTAAAAAATAAAAATAAATTAAAAATAGTATTTTTATTATTTTATATTCCTTTCTTTGGACTGGGCCTCGAGAATTCAGTGTGTCGTACAGGCCTCACTTTGTCTTGCTGTGTCTCATGTACGAACTGGACCACCCCGAGGAGAGCACCTGAACCACAGCCTTTTGTACACCCATCTGCCCTGGGCCAGTCCCAGGAGCCACATCTGTGCGGTTTCTTTGTACAGCCCAGGAACGGGCAGCAAAGACTGTCCCGAGTCCATTACACCAAACAGGAAGAGAAGGCTTTCTTTCAAAAAGAAAAAAGTCTTTTCTTTCTGACTGCCCAAGGAATACATACGTGTTAAAGAATGCAGGGCATAGGGAGTCAAACAAGCAATGGTCGGTGACTCTAAGAAGATTTGCTTTCTCAGATTTGTGTTTGAGCTGAAGGAGCCCAAGGACCATCTCATCCTACTTTACATGGTGAGGAAACAGGGGCCCGCAAAGGGATGCTGATCAAACCGTGGCATGTCTCAAAGTACATGAGCTAATCAATGGATCCAGGAGAAACCCGTCAAGTACAGGCGCAGACCATTGACAAGGCGACCGTGCCAGCCGTCACCAGTGCGAAGGCTCAGTGCACGACAGAGTCCCAGGTCCGACTGAGCATAGTAGGCGCCTTCTCCGGGTCCCGAGCAGGAGGAGGCCTCCCTGTGTGCTCGCTGGTTTGGAGGTGCCGTGGTTTGAGGGGACAAGGGATGACCTGCCACCTTCAGGGCCGTTTCTCTCCGAGGCCGACATGGAAGCCGTCGCACTAAGTAGCGGAGCCGTCACGCACATTCTCACCAGGCCGTTAAACTGGAAGTTAATCTGCAGGATGGGCGGGCTGTCTGTGTTTAAGAAGCAGTCACAGAGACTGCCTCCGTTGGAAGACTTCTTCCTGTGGCATAGGAAGTCAAAGATGCTCGTTCTGAGAAATGCTGCCTTCGGCGACGTCCAGCACTTGTTGGCTCAGATGAAGCCCGAATTGGAGTTTCTGTTTAGTTTTTTAAAGTGGCTTTTCCTGGGGCGCCTGGGTGGCTCAGTCAGTTAAGCGCCCTACTTGGGCTTAGGTCATGAGCTCACGGTTTGTGAGTTCGAGCCCCACATCGGTCCCAGTGCTGACAGCTCAGAGCCTGGAGCCTGTGTCTCCCTCTCTCTCTGGCCTCCCCCGCTAGTACCCTGCCTGTCTGTCTGTCTCTCTCTCTCTCAAAAATAAATAAAAACATTTTTAAAAAGTAACAAGTAAAATAAAATGGCTCTTCCCTCCGTTTACCAATGGTATTCCCATGGTCTATTGTGTGGTATGGTATGAAATACAGTTCGATCTCCATACACTATCCAAAGTGAAGTTGCTTAAGTCCCGTGGTTTATTTTTCCCCACGTAAAAAATTCTCATTATTCTTTTTTAAAACTTAAAGCCATGTATAACATCGATAAGAATGGTATTGGGAAATAAATGTTAAACTTGTACTTGGTAGGTAGAATCCACCAACGAAAGACTTGCTACTCTGGACCTTCCCTCTGCTCGTCCCTTACCCCAGATCGAGGCGCTGGCATAGAAATACTTCATGGCGTAATTTTTTGGTGTTTTAATTATTTAATCCATTAAGTAGAATTAATCAAGCAGAATGACTTCTATTGGATAATTAAACCTGAATTTGAAATCTAGAACTTTGGTACATTTATAACAACAGTCTTTCTGACTCTGTTTCCATGTTCTCAGTTGATTCCTCCCAGCTTCGTCAAATAAAGATTACCCCGCAGTGAGACAGTCTGCCCTAGAGAATGGCATCCTGGGGTCCCACCGGAGCCTGTGCACGTGTGTAAATGCTGTCATGTGGCCAGCTGTCATTTTGAAGGCAGCTAATCAGATGGCTACGTAATGGAAACATTTTTCTTACTAGAGATTTCTCATGATTTCCTTCGAAATTACTCCTACACTCAAATTTTGACCCTTTTGAAAAAAAGCTGTTGTCTCATTTTCCTTCATAATTTTCTATATTTCCTACTAATTTTGGTCACTGAGGAACAACAAAAACATCTTCATTAGCCTTAGCATATCCCTGTTCATTCCCAAGGTCATTTTATAGATAACAGATGCAAGAGCCGGAAAGTCTTAGTTGAATTTCGTTGTCTTGATTCCAGATCCTTTGCTCTTTTTCGTAGAGTTTAGCATTAGGTATTGTTTGGCTTGAAAACAAACCCAGGGACACCTGGGTGGCTCGGTCGGTTAAGCGTCCGACTTCAGCTCAGGTCATGATCTCACGGCTTGTGGGGTCAAGCTCCGCATTGGGCTCTGTGCTGACAGCTCGGAGCCTGGAGCCTGTTTCAGATTCTGTGTCTCCCCTCTGTCTCTGCCCCTTCCCTGCTCGTGCTCGCTCGCTCTCTCTCTCTCTCAAAAATGGATAAACATTAAAAAAAAGAAAACAGAATCTTAAGATAACATGATCTGGAGGGAAAGTTCTTTGGGCTAGATATCCAGTGCTTTTTGGACTTGTTTCTCTGAGCCTCACAGCTCCCGGGCTGTTAGAAGGACAGAGCAAGGTGCACAAGCAGGTCTGTGGACAAGCGTAGGCGCCCTGGCCGGCAGGAGGGGGAGCCGCAAGGGCGATTCCGGGGTCGCAGGGGTGCGGTGCTGGCTAGGAGGTGAGCCGCCGGCCTCGAACGAAGCGGGTATAACCTGGAGCATGGGAAGCAGGACTGCCAGTGGCCCTGGACTGTGTTGGAGCAGAGGAATGGGGAGAGGGCGTCATCCTCTTGCTTTTCGCTTTTGCTCCTGGCAGTCCGTGGAGGCGCTCCGAAGCTTTGGCGCGAGGACCTGGGATTGAATGTGTGTGACGCGTTACTGACTCCCCCTTTGTCATTCTTTTTCCTAGGATGCTAGAAAAGCGTGTGCAGATGCAACTCTCTCTCAGGTAAGGACCCATTTACACAGCGTCGCCTGCCTGGCATTGAGGCTGGTGCCCGGCGGCACCTGCATTTGTTGCCTCGAGGGCGAGCTGCACTCTGGCCCTCTCCTCTCACACAGCGAGGGTATAAACACTGCTGGAAGCATTGCACTCAGAAGGCACAGGGAGTAGAGGTTTTTTACATGAAGGATTAATGTCTCACAAGCCTTAGGTAATTACTATTACGGAGGTCAGAATTGCAAAATATGACAGTCTTAAGATAGTTTGAAGCTCTTCTCAACACAGTTTGCCTCAGAACTTGGCTTTCTAAAAGTCCAGTTTAGCAGATCCCCAGAAAGTTGCACACCAATTACGAGCCAGCGGGTCTGCTCCTAGATACACACCCGAAGGAATCAAAACCTGGTGCTCAGACAGGTATAGCACGTGTGTGTTCTCAGCTGCCCTGTTCACGGTTTCCAGAAGGTGGAGACAGCCACGGTTTCTGTGAACGGATGACCGCGTCAGCACAGTGCAGTCCCTTCACACAGCAGAATATTACTGAGCCGTGACCAGGAAGGCACTAGGGGTGTATTTAGTGGCAGGGATGAACCTCAAACAGGATGCCCTGTGAAAGCCCGCACGTACACGCAAGGGCACACGGTGCGGGGCTGCCCAGAACAGGCAGACCCCCGGAGGTGGTGCAGGTTGGGGGCTGCCGGGAGTTCGGGCGGGCCGGGGGGACCGTGGTGTTTCCTCGGGGGGCGAGGGCGTCCTGGGACTCGAGACAGCGCGGTGCTTGCACAGCGGTGTGAACGTGCTGAACACTGCGGGCTTGTTCACTTTAAAACGGTGAATTGCACCTCACGAAAAGTCCAAAGAATTAAACAAACGTGAACGAAAATTATGTCCGTACTTGTACTGAGGATGGCTAAGTGTGCTACGTTGTCCCAGTGCCTTTGGGGACGTGCTGTAATTGGAGTTAAACAGTAAGTTAGAAAAAACTGCCCTTCATAGAATTCCTGAATTTGAATTCTCAGATATACTTGGGACTGTGCATTTTTGAAGCCCACAGTCGGGGTGCCTGGCCGGCTCAGTCGGTAGAGCACACAGCTCTTAGTCTCGGAGTCGTGAGCGTGAGCCCCACGTTAGATATTTAAGCAGAGATTACTTAAAAATAGAATCTTTTTTAAAAGGGCCCCATTATTGCAGTAATACTCAGTCTGTCTGTCGGCTCCGAATCGTTACTGTCCGTTTTTACGTGTCACGGTGAACCCGCGGGCGTTCACGTCTGGCTCTGTGCCGCAAGCAGCAGCGTAGTCCTCATCGGTGCACGGCCTGGTCGCTGCGGACGGTGTGTGAGCCGCGGGCCTGTGTTCGGTTGTGATGGAGGCTGAGACTAATGTGGAAGGAGGGCGGGAGGAGCTGCGCCCGGACAAGCAGTTGGAGGAAGTGGGGGAGACTCGGGCGGGCCGCGCACCCGTGGACGGGCGCCGCGTATGCGCTCTGGGGGGGCGGAGCTCCTGAAAAGCAGGTAGAGCAGTGGACTTCCCACAGACCACGAAAGGCAGGTAGGTACCACGGTAAGCAGGAGGAGTCACAGGGAGAGCCAGCCGGGTGACCGGCGGGAGATGGGTGGGCACAGCGCCTTGGGTGAACGGCACAGCCAGCCCGAGGCAGCTGGGGCTGCCAAGCAGGGTGGGAGAGGAGGAGAGGAGGCCCCAGGGGAGGTCATTCCATCACAGACTTTTAATTTGCGGTAACTTTTATTTTTAAGATCACAAACAACATCGACCCGGTGGGAAGAATCCAGATGCGCACCAGGAGAACGCTGAGGGGGCACTTGGCCAAAATCTATGCCATGCATTGGGGCACGGATTCCAGGTGTGTGGGGGCATGAGCAGAACATAGTGCTTGGTACTCTCAAGGATTGTTCTGTTTTTCTGAAGGAAGATAAACCTAAAGTCATTTGCTGTCATTTGTAAAGAAACCATGAGGTTGTTGGCTATCTGGGCAGGCCAGGTATAGCATCACAGTGCACATTCCCTGTCCGTATTTCCACTCACATTTCATCACGACCCTCGTCGTGTTGACATGAGCTCCGATTCTGACCTCGCCGCACCCCCTTGCTCTCCCGGCTCCACTGTGCGGTGCCTGTGTGACTTGGGGAGGTTATACAACCTCTCATGGCGCCTTGTCTTTCCAGCCGTGCCTCACGACTCCTTGGCCCATACCCTCTTAGGTTTCAGTGTCCGGGCTCAGGGATCGTAAACCTACCCTACATTGTAGGGAAGATTAAGTGTGTGGAACCTTACAGCAGTGACCCCAGCATCCCGAGTGCCACGCGTGGGTTTGCTGTTGGTTTTCTCGGAGCCCCAGCAGACGTGGCGACGCACGACTTAGCTACTGCCGTTGTCCATTCCTCTGGCCCGTCTGCCCACCTTCCTTTTATCCACCGTCCCAGCGAGAAAACTGCCTGCACAGGACTCACTGTGTTAGCTTTAAATTCTGCCCTTATTCAGACGACTTCTTCCTCTCAGTGGTTCATCTCCATCGTGTTCTGGGTCCTTCTCCCCCGTCATTCTCTACACCCACTTCCCTTAACCTGCAGCATCACTTAGGTGAAACCTATTCCGCCCTCTTTTCTTTTTCTTTTAGAGGCTGCTAGAAAGTTTGTCTCTTCTACTTATTCCACCCAAATAAATAAAGTGCTGTGTGACTATAGCATACTGTTTCAGATACCTAATACATGAGTCTTCAAATGCGTTTCTTTGAGTAGCATTTTTTTGTGTGTTTGTCAGAGAGGAATTGCTTGATTTTCTCTTTGTTCATGAAATTGTCTGCTTCAGAGTGTAAACAGCTACAGAACAAAAGAATCTATCTTTAGTTTGTTCTATACAATGTTCTGTACAATTTCAGATGCAAATGAGAGCTAACTTCAATCATTTTAATGATGGCAGTAATCAGAGAGAATAAGAAAGGAGAAAAGAAAAATACCCTTGCTAATCAATCTACCTTGGAATTTGTTATCAAAAGTAGACAGTAACCAAATGGTATATTACCTCCAGGGCTTCTCCTCCATCTGTAGCAACATCAGTGTCCTGATTAGACAGGACGTTTGATAGACAGTCCTGCAGCCGGGTTGTGCTTGGAACCTGGTACTCAGGAATCCAGTACTTGAAGCCTGGTACTCAGAGCCCAGTACTCAGGGATCCAGCAGCTGGAGCCCGGTACTCAGGAACCTGGTACTTGGTGCCCAGTAGCCAAGTTCCCTAAGCAGTTGCTCTCCTGCAGCAGTCAGGCTCTAGTGTGGGGAGTGGTAGAGAGGACGTGTTCCTCCTACGTCAGGGTGACCAGGGGAAGTTGACCTGCAGGCAGCTGTGTGGCCAGAGCAGTGGAAATGAGGATCGGGGCTGAGGGTGAGGCAGGAGGGCAGGCGGACACCAGACCATCTAGCTTCCTGATAGTTGTGTGCAAGCAAGGCATGTGCCGTCAAGTTCAGAGCACAGATGGTGTTTTGAAAGCCTCAGAGTCAGCAGGAAGAAAAGCAAAGGCATGAATGAGCAGCACCGAATTCAGGGTCCTGGGCACCCCTTAAAGAAGGGTGACGTGGAAGACCCTGTGGGAGGCTGCTGTGCAAGTCTTGTTCTGTTTCGTGGAGGGCGTGGTGGACACACGTACTTGTTTTATGACTGCTCGTGAAACTGCACGGCTCTGTCCGCAGTGCCCTTCTATGGGGGCCTTATTTTGGAATCACAGACGGTAGAAAACAAAACATATTTAAAAAAAAAATTTTTTTAACGTTTATTCATTTTTGAGAGACAGAGACAGGGTGCAAGTGGGGGAGGGGCAGAGAGAGAGGGAGACACAGAATCTGAAGCAGCTCCAGCCTCCGAGCTGTCAGCACAGAGCCCGACGCGGGGCTCGAACTCAGAGACCACGAGATCATGACCCGAGCCGAAGTCAGATGCTTAACCGACTGAGCCACCCAGGCGCCCCGAAAACAAAACATGATATTAAGGAGGATCTATGCTCTTCAGAGCCTTTCAGAGATTACTTGTTCTAGATAGCCGTGTTTTCTGGGTAGGTAAAGTTTTGCCTTTTTAAAGTCCAAAGTAGTTTTTAAAATTTTGGATGTGCATCTTGCTTACATTGTCTTTATATTTCCTGCCTCCTTCATAATAAATAAAGGTTATTGCACAAGATTTTTCCATAACTCAGGGCTCTAATTCATGAATACCAGTTATCTTACCACGTTTGTGTAATTTGTAGATGCTCTCAAATGTTGCACTGAGTGGCAGTTTGTTTTTCAGAACCACAGGAGACCCCACGATAAGAGGTTTGTGTGTCTGCCTGTGTCAGTGTATATTCTGTCTACCTTTGTGTTTATCAACACACGTATTCGTTTGTGGCTAAAGTCTACTTTCTACATTGGCGAGTCTCTTTCAGTTACATAAGTTAACGTCAAACTTTTTCTCCCCCTGCTAAAATCTGCTGGAGTCTTGTTGTAATTGAGAGCGAGACACAACTAGCCCAGCCAGGCTTGAGAGCCCTCCCTCCTCCAAGGAAATGAAGGGCCGGACGCGTTAGGATGTGGGCCTCTGTGTGACCTCTGTTTTCGGCTTCCCGGAGCTCTCACTTCCTCGCCGGCTCTCGCCTGTGCGTTCTGGGTGGACAGTGCCTCATGGGAACCGACTTGTGCACAGCTGACAGCTCAGGGGCAGAATCACCCCAGTTCTCCGGCGGTTGTCCTGTCTCGGATTAAGAGGTGCCTTTACTCACCTTCTAGAGGATCATCGGACAGCTTAACGTTTCTCTAACCCCTGGGCGAGTCAGCAAATATTAAGCTGTCTGACCAGGAGAGCTTTCTAGAGGTGACCCTCCCAGAGGACGCGCTCCTTTGCCTTGGCCTGGGTGGTCGGTTCAAAGCCAGAGATTGAGCCGCACGGTGAGCGCTATTCGTTACCTGGAAGGAAATAGCTTTAAGTGCCTCACGTGTTTGTCACTGAACCAGGTGCAGGACTTTGCTTTAAGAAACTGCATCTGAAAACTGATAGGACTGGACGTGCACTTGGTTTGGTTCTGTGATACGTTTTGCAGCGCACCACTGAAAATGTTTGTGTTCCTTGCCAGACTCATTGTTGACTTCTTGTGAAGGAAGTTTGTGCTTCAGAACCTAGAGTTTGATGGAAAGTGTCACAGTGTCACAGTTGTGAGAGTGTCTTGAGTAAATTTTACCTCCAGGTTTTGTTCAGTTCATTAAGCCAAATATGCTTAACCCGTGTTTGATTAGAATCTTTCAAATTAAAAATCTGTTGGGGTGGTGGCCATGTGGCCCCCTCCACACCTAAGCCATCCTCCCGTTTTCACATACCTAGTGTGTCCCGGCAGAGATTTAAAGACCCTTGGGGGGTCACCTGTCAGCCTCAGTTGGGGCTGTTGGGTCCATGGGGAGTCCAGAGATGCGGTCCTTCTCCTTGAGGTCTGGCCCTGCCACTGTCCTCTCCTCCGATAGGGGCCCGCGGAAGACTGGCCCTGCACACGTGTCCTTGGGGGAGGTGGGAAACCCTGGGCGCCTGCGCAGCACCTGAGCTCACCCCTGGGGGCAGTGCCGGGATGCCCTACTTAAAAAACAGGAAAGAAAAAAAATCTGTCATCACATACCATACTGCAGCATATCTCTAGAGCTTCCTTGCCATTCCTTGAAAACAGCACATTTTGTAGGACAGAGTTCTTAGGGTATCTTACGAATAGCTGTGGTTCCCAGAATTACTCATGCTTTCCTTCTGCGGTATCCTGGCTTAATGCTGCAGATATAGACAGTGCACCTTTCAGCACAAGATCCCAAACTTAGCAGTTATCCAAAGCAAGAAAATAGTCTTGAAGAAAATTCATGACAGTTACTAGTCTCTTCTGCTGGACGAGGCACGGTTCCGCTATAGTTAGTCATCTCTTTTAAAAGCAGGTGGGAGGTTAAGTGCCTCCTTAATGTTTCCAGGAGACCTGGAGACTAGATTTAGCTCAGCCGAGGAAATCTCCATGATTTGTTTGTCTCATAAATTTGGAATAGCTAAAAGCTTATATTCTTTTATATCTAAGCTTTCTACGTGTCTAAATGGAAGTATATTTGTGTATTAAGTATTTTCTGCCATCTTTGGTTTTTGAACGATCTGTATGTCTCAGGGCTCCTGGATGGCTCAGTCGGTTAAGCGTCCACTCTTGGTTTCGGCTCAGGTCACGATCTCATGGTTCATGAGTTCGGGCCGCATTGGGATTCTCTCTCTCTCTCTTTCTGTCTCCCCCTCTCTCTCCCTCCCTCCTCTCTCCGTCCCTCCCTGCTCACTGTCTGTCTCTCTCTCAAAATAAATGAACTTTAAAAAAGAAAAGGGAAGATTTGTGTGTCTCAAATCTGATGAACAGAAACCAAACCTAAGCAGGTAGAACTCAGCCTGTCATATCTCAGCAGAGAGGGACTTGAGTGATCTAGTTTGCATTTGAAAGCGAGTGCTCTTGAATCTGCACTGTTATCTGTGGGAGTATCTTCTTCCATGCTTTCAAAGTTGAGTTAACAATCGGACCTTTTGTGTTTTCTCATACATCAGTATGCTTTGTCCCAAGCAAATGTGACACTGAAGTGTGTGTTGAGTCACAGATTTAGTTTGTACTGTTGCCTTTGCGTGATGATGTCTGTGGTGCCCATCAGTTTGCTCTTGTCCTCTCCCTCTAGGCTTCTAGTCAGCGCCTCACAGGATGGCAAACTGATCATCTGGGACAGCTACACCACAAATAAGGTAAGGGCTGTGTGGGGTCCCCTCCCTGAGAAGCTGACCCCGGGGGAGGCGGCCTTTTGAACTCTGGTTCACTTGTGTAAAACCTCTAACAGGATAGGGAGGGGGGCCGTGGTGCTTTCTGTTTTTAGCGTGAAGGCAGATCACATGGCTAGCACACGTTAGTAGTCTCGTCTGCACAGATTATTATCTCCTTACAGGGCAGGTGGGAGGTTAAATGCCTCCTGAATGGTTCTGAGAGACCTGGATTCCAGATTTAGCCTCGTCTGGGAAATTTCGTGTTTTATTTAAAAATGTAGAAATTCAGCTTTTCATTTGGTTGTTAGTTTTTATGAGCGATAACCTGAAAGGCAGTATACTTTGAAGTATAAGAAATGAAATTATTTTAAAAACTTAATCCAAGGTTGTGCTGGATGAGAAAGTACTGTCACTGGGTCCAAGCATATGAAAAGACCAGACTCAGTCGTATTTTACTGGAGAGTCCTAAGCGTGCACAGACGATTACAGTATTTTTAACAAATTTATCTGAAGCACAGGGAGGTCTGTGGCAGGATTAAATACAATGTGTAGTTCGGTTACTTCACCGGAAACATTTTGCAAATCAATTTATAGCCATTTTGACACGCCAGTGCCAGTGAAATGTTTTCTTTAACGTCGACTTTGAGTCAGGAGGCTCTAAGGCTGTTACTTATGTGCACATCTGACCGTAGATTGTGACTTTATTAAGGCTGCAGATTAAATTGGTGTGCAGGGCTGGATTGCTAGTTAAATTAGTACTTTACTGACTGGCCACGCATATAAATTACTTTCAAAATACTTTTGGCTATTGTTTTGCTCTGTCACCTTCCGTGCGATGAGAGTTGAAGACTAGAAATAGAGCCCTGGAGTCCACAGTTGGCGTTGTTGAACTTGAGTGTGTCTGCATCTCTGTGTTCTGTCGTGTAGGTGCATGCCATCCCTCTGCGCTCCTCATGGGTCATGACCTGTGCATACGCGCCTTCTGGGAACTACGTGGCCTGCGGTGGCCTGGATAACATTTGCTCCATTTACAATCTGAAAACTCGTGAAGGGAATGTACGTGTGAGCCGTGAACTGGCTGGACATACAGGTACCTGTTGTCATCAGTAAGCTCCGAGTTGTAGAAGACGGTTGCATGTGTGCTTTGGACTCTCCCCTCTTGTCAATAATTATTCATTGAGATTGCTTGTAGTAATGGCCACTGACACTCTGAAAATGAAATCAAAGACAGGCTTGGATATGCCTTTACCATTAAGAAGCCTTTAGATTGAAGTTGCTGCGGCATCCTGTTTTCAAGGGTCGCAGGGACTCAGGTCACTGCCTGAGTAGCTGGCAGCCACCTTTTTGAGTTGATGTTAACACAGTTGACTCTGTTACCTCCGTCTAAGCCACCTTGTATCTTAAGTGCCTTTCCACAGGGGTTTCCTAGTCTGAACGTGCACGTTTATCCACGTGTATACGTACCGTGCGTTCCCGCGCCTGCTTGTCCGGACTGGTCATCCAAGCCACTTGACGCCAAGTAGCACTCTTGTGGGATAGAGTGCTGAACACGGCCAGCGTTAAGAGTTCGGTGGTACATTATTTTGCCAAGTTTAGGTTACCTGCGACACTTGTTATTCGTAACAAAAGGCATAGTATTTCTGGTCTCTTCCTAATATTTTCCTTATATTCTCAGTTCTCAAACTTACACCCTGCTAGGCTCACCTGTTTTACGTGCAACTAAAGAAATGGTCATAACTAAAGGAGTAAATAATACTGCTTTTGACTCTAGGTAAGCCTTCTGTTAACTTGATTTTAGTCAGATAAAAGTATGTCCATTCTCCTTTTTTTTTAATTCGTGTGAATTCTTGTGTTGTTTTGTTGAAGTGTAATTAACATACAGTGGTACCAGTTTCGAGCACACAATATAATTACTTAGCACTCTACACATTGCTCAGGGCTCATCATGGTAAGTGTGTTCTTGCTCCCCTGTATTTCACCCATTTCTCCCCACTCACCTCCCCTCTGGCAGCCACCAGTGTGATGGTATTGGTTGTCCTTCCAAAGATAGGCTCCTGTATTTTCTCCATTTCTGTCCTGCATTGTCTCCTGCCCTCTGCCTAGTTGGGGGTGATTCCGTCTTACTTTTCTAGTGTCTTAAGGTGGAAACTTAGATCTTTTTCAGACTTAAGCACTTGAACCTATAAATTTCCCTCTAAACATGGCTTTAGCTCTATTTGAAGTATCTTCAAACCCTTTTGATTATTTCTTTGATTCATGGGTTACTTAAAAGTATGTTGCTTAACTTTCAAGTACCCGGAGTTTTCTTAGATAACTTATTACTGATTTATAATTAAATTCCATTATGTTCAGCGAACATATTCTGCAACACTTCAGTTCTTTTCAGTGTATTGGGACTTGTTTTTAAAGGAGCAGATAATCTGTCACAATGACCGCGCCGCATGCACTTGGAAATCGAGTCTGTTCTGTAAGTGCTGGGCAACGTTCTCAATGTGTTCATTAGAGCCAGGCTTTTGAGCCAGAATACTGTTCAAATCTTCTATATCTTTATTTCTGTAAATTGCTGAGAGAGGTTTTTTTTGTTTTTGTTTTTGTTTTTTTTTAATGTTTGTTTATTTTGAGAGAGCGAGAAAGGGAAAGAAAGAATCCCAAGCAGGCACTGCACTTTCAGTGCAGAGCCTGAGGTGGGACTCAAACCCACGAACCATGAGTGGAAATCAAGAATCGGCTGCTTAACCAGTTGAGCCATCCATGTGCCCCTGAGAGAGGATGTTAAAGTCTCTGATTATGGATTTATCTTTCTCCCTTTAATTCTGTCAGTTTTTGCTTTATATATCTTGAGCTCCGTTAGTAGAAATGTATGCATTTGTGTTGTCCTGTCTTCCTGATGAATTGATCCTCTTACCGTGATGAAACGTCCCTTTTTCTCTCAGAATATTCTTTGTTGTAAGTCTGCTTCATCAGATGTGAATAGAGTCACTCCACATTTCTGTTTATTGTTTCCATATGTTTTTTTCCATCCATCTTCTTCCAGCACGACCGCATCTTTATAAATAGAGTCCGTTATAGACAGCTTACAGTTGGGTCTTGCTTTTATCTATTTTAAAGGTGTCTGCCTTTTCACTGGCATGGGGCTCGTTTCTGTGTCATGTAGTGTTGGCAGAGTTGGATTTAGCTTTGTCATGCCACCACCTGCTTTGCTTGCCTGCCTTCTTTTCGGTTAGAATACTAACCCAAATTCTTAGAATCCTAGTTGAGCTTATCTGTTGGCTTTTTTAGTTTCCTCTTTGCATTAATTTTGAGTGGTGTATCTAGGGATTACAATGTACATTCATAATTTTTCAAGGTCCATTCAGAGATGATATTGTATCAGTTCACATAAACTTCAAGAACCTTGCAGCCGTAAAGGCCCATTTTTCTGCCCTTCCTCGTTTTTTATGACATTTTCATAGCTCTTGCCTCTATGTGCCCCCATAAAACATTGTTCTACTTTTTCCGATACACCTTCTTAGCTGTTTGAAGAGATTTGAGTTGTCCTTTACGTTTTCTCAATATTTACCATCTTGAGTGCTCCTTCTTCCTGTCCGAGGATGGAAGGAAGGGCTCCCTTTGGCCTGATGCGTTTGTTTTAAGGTTTCTCACAGTTAGTGGAGGTCTGCTAGCAGTGATTACTCTCCATTTTCATTTATCTGGAAGTATAAAATTTGAAAAAGAAAATTTTTTTTTAATATTTATTTATTTGGGGGAGGGCGCAAGCAGGCAAAGGGCAGAGAGAGGGAGACATAGGATCCCAAGCAGGCTCTGTGGTGACAGCAGAGAGCCTGATGTGGGGCTTGAACCCACAAACCACGAGATCATGACCTGAGCCAGAGTTGGACGCTCAACCGACTGAGCCACCCAGTTGCCCCTTCCTTCATTCTTGAAGAGTTTTGGTTTTTTTTAAGATTTTATTTTATTTTTTTAAAGGAATCTCTACACCTAACATGGGCCTGAACTCACAACCCCAGGGTCAAGAATTGCACACTCCGCTGACCGAGCTGGCCAGGTGCCCCGGTTTTCCTTCATCTTAAAGAGTCTGTTTGCTGGATCTATTGGTTTCTGGGGTTGATAGTTTTTTTCTTTCAGTACTTTAAAGACTTTTCTTTGTTTTGTAGCAGTTGGACTGTGTCGTGCCTCTATGTGGTTTTTCTTTGTACTTTGCTCCAGCATCTTGAATTTGTGAAGTTTTGACTTTTACTAAATTTGGGACATTTTAGGTCATGTCCTCAAGTACATTTTCTATTCTGTAGTCTCCTCCTTTTGCAATCAGATTTGGTCCTTTTGCAATCAGATTTGGTCCTTTCAGACCTGTCCTCAGGCTTATGTGACTTTTGTCACCTCTAGTATTCTGACTACCCAGCAACCTATGTATATGAGATGTTCTGTTTTTAGTTCTAGAATTTTTGTTTGCTTTTTAAAAAAACAGTTCTTTTGTTTGCTGTTTAAAAAAACAGAAAAACAGTTGTTTTTCTACTGAGATTTTCTTCTTATTTATTACATACATATTTGGTATCCTTCATCGCAGTTCTGAGAACTGCCTTCAGAATTCTTGTTGGCACTTCAGCAGCTAATCCTTTTGAGGTTGGTCTTGAGGACTCTTTTCAGTCTGGGTGATGTTTTCCTATTTATTAGTATGTCTAGTAATTTTGAATTGTATCCTGGACGTCGTGAAGTGCTGTGCTGTAGGGCCTCTGTACTCTTGTGTCCTGTCAGGCAGCAGCAGGAGCCTCGTCTGTCCTTTTCCCATCAGCCAGGCCGTGTGGAGCCTGCTCTTTGCCCGTGTGGTCCAGATAGAAGCCTTGGGCACTTCGATGCGTGATTGAGGGCTCCTCTTCTGTGGCTTTCTCCTTTCTAGGTTTTCTTCTTTCACTTTCCTGCTATGGTTGCCCACAGATCTGTGCACTGGCTATTGAAGAAGGTTGGACACGGATCTCACCCACGTGGTGTCATAGTTGGGGGCCTGCCTTAGAAACAGGCTCCATCAGCGCCTTTCTTTTCTTCCAAGTGTAGGCTCCTCTTCATTCTGTCTGCTTCTGTTTCCTGTGCCTTTAGTTGTTTGTTTGTTTGTTGTAAAGGTTTTATTTTTAAGCAATCTCCACACCCAGTGTGGGGCTTGAACTCACAACCCTGAGATCAAGAGCCGCCCGCTCCACCGACTGAACCCACCAGGCACCCCGTCTCTTTTTTGTCCGGAGCTCATCGTTGTTTTCTGTGGGGGAGTTGAGTTGCTCCTGTGGCCAGAACTGCTGCCCCATGGCTGGAAGCCACATAGGCCACCTGTGTGGTCCTCGTGAGCCGTGTGATTGTCCAGTGAGCACACTTCAGAAGTCACTTGGTTTATAGCATTGATGAACTGCCAACACTTAAAAACATATATCCTTGGAGCACCTGGGGGACTCAGTCAGTTAAGTGTCCGAGTCTTGGTTTCAGCTCAGGTCATGATCTCTTGGTTCGTGAGTTCGAGTCCCATGTCAGGCTCTGGGCTGACAGTGCGGAGCCTGCTTGGGATATATTCTCTCCCTCTCTCTCTCTCTCTCTCTCTCTCTCTCTCTGTCTCTCAAAAATAAATAAACCTTAAAAAAAATACATTCTTACTGTTTATCAGTCTCTGATTTATAATCAGATTCAGGGTATTGACTTCCATTTATAATTAAGGATTTAGATATTTTAACACTATGTTTGTTGAAACAAAAAACAAAATTTGGATTAGAGGAAATACTTAAAAGTTTTTGTTTCCTTCATATGTCATGAAATTTTACTTCCTGGGAGTTGAGTAGTTTCTTAAAAGCATTTGGCTGCTTAAGAATATGCGTAACTTTCTTCAGACATGATATATCATTTTTGGCTTCAAGTCAATATAGTTAAAATCTGATAAGCTTAAAATAGTCTTGTTTGGGGCATCTGGGTGCCTCAGTCGGTTAGGTATCCGACTTCGGCTCAGGTCATGATCTCACAGTTCGTGGATTCTGGCCCCTCATTGGGCTCTGTGCTGACAGCTCAGAGCCTGGAGCCTGCTTTAGATTCTGTGTCTCCCTCCCTCTCTCTCTGCCCCACACTACTCACGCTTTGCCTCTCTCTCTCTCTCTCTCTCTCTCTCTGTCTGTCTCTCAAAAATGAATAAACTTAGGGCGCTTGGATGGCTCAGTTGGTTTAAGTGTCCAGCTTCGGATCAGGTCATGATTTCACAGTCCATGAGTTCGAGCCCTGAGTCGGGCTCTGTGCTGACAGCTCAGAGCCTGGAGCCTGCTTTGGATTCTGTGTCTCCCTTTCTCTCTCTGCCCCTCCCCTGCTCATGCTCTGTCTCTCTTGCTCTCAAAAATAAACAAACAGAAAAAAAACTTTTTTAAATGAATGAGCTTAAAAACATTTTTAAATAGTCTTGTTTTAGTCAGAGGGTAAAGGTGTGAACCATTAGTGCATTCAACACACTTGAGTGTTCGCTGTCTTTGTCTTGTCTTTGACCTGAGTGTCTGTGTAATCAGTGTGGTGTTTATTACTTACGATGCCTTTCTCTGGCCTGGGCGTGAGGTTGAGAACTCTTGGCTAAGCCACGGTTGGGACATTTTCTTGTGGAATTTTAGAAACTCGGTTGCACAAAACACACCCGTGAGCGCTGTTGTCAGCAGTCATACCAGTCGGTCTTGCCTTCGTCATGTCTGAGAGTCCAAGGGGGCTCAGTTCGCTCACCTTCAGGGGTAAGGCTCTTGGGAATCAGTTGTGTGCCGCTGTTGTTTCCGTGAAATATAACGGCCCACGCGGAACAAACGAGTTTCTGTCTCTGGAGTCAGTTACCCAGGGTTTGTAAACCCTTTGCCAGTACCGCAGACGGGAAACCTCAGATGGTATTCGCTCTTGCAGAGTCAAGACGCCCTTTGGAAACGGCCACTGGACTGAATTCACAGTGATTGAGGTGGGGCACTTATTATCATTGTTATAAATGTATGACATGCAGAATATAACTTTGCAAGTGCTGTTTTGGTGGGAATAATAACGTGAGAAATGAGGGATTTCCCCTAAAGACTCCCATCTGATGACAGTGTCAGGCCTGGTGTCACAGACTGTTCTTGGAGCAGGTCCCTGCATGCTGCTAGGAAAGCTGCGACGCCGGCTTTGCGAGGTTCCTTCCTTCATAAACCTCTCATTGCAGTGTGGACACTCTTCCCTTCCCAAGGTCGTTCTGGTCAAGATGGCCACACATGCATAAACATTTGGGTCAGGAGTTTAGCCAGAGACGTCCTGGGCACAGCCTGGTGTGGTTGCTCAGCGACTGCCTTTCCTTCCTGCCAAACCAGCTGTGGTAGCTGAAGCTTCGTTTTCTAGGGATGATCTGTTCATATAGTCTGAGGCAGGGTATTTTCTGTTCGTGTGAAAGCACAGCGGACCAGACCCATTGTCTAGTGAACTTGGATATTGGGGGCGGGGGATGGAGAGGTTTCCCCCTAATTCTGCAGAAGGAGTCATAATGGGGCTGCTCTTTGGTACCCTTTTCATTGGCAGGTTAAATGTGACATGGGCCCTAGGCTTCTTGCGTGTTTGTCACAGTCTGGGAAGCACAGGTCCCACTGCTCACTCACGAATCGCATGGACCGTACGGGCAGGAGGTGGGGGGGTGGTGGTCAGGCCGCCTGACCTGGGGCGCCTACTGGGCACAGGGGCTCACAGTGCTGTCCGCACAGTGGGCGTGCGCCGCCCCTTAGCTTCCCTCCGGATGGCTCCTTGGACCTCCTTTCCATCTTGCCTGCTTAGCAGCCCCGGCAGAGAGAGAGAGAGCCACAGGTCGTGGCCAGGCCTGCCATTGGCCACACTGGATTCCGCACCCGCCCCATCTAGCCCTTGGATCGATTGTCTAGATCCAGACCTTAGACTGTCCTGGAAGGATAATGGCAGGCTCTACTGAAAACCCTAAGACCCGAGAGGGCGAGGCCACGCAGCCTTGTGGGTGCATCTGAAGGAGTTTCAAGTCTGCTTTGTCTTCATCGGATCCCCAGCTCTGGCATTCGCCTTTCACGTTGGCCTCTCGTTGGGTGTCGTCAACCCTCCTGACTCTTAACAAAACCCTTCTTTGGCATTTCCTCACTTCCACAGCTTCGAGTTACTTCATAGGCCTTCTTTCCTTCTTAGCAGACTTCTTGAACATTGTGCTCTCACTCTTGTCTCTGCTGCCTGGCTGCGGTGCGTCCCTCAGCGTGGGGCAGGCGGCTCTTCATCCAGGTCCGGGCTGGAATGTGGTCCCTCCCAGAGTGGAAGCCGTAGCTGGCGCTGCGTGGGTGCCTGGGGTGGGCTTTGTGTCTCCAGCTCCCAACTTTGACATAGTGCCCAGCAGGGCCCAGTGCTCTCTAGGGGTGGGCTCGGCTACACCACCACCATGTGCTCGTTGTAGAAATTCGGGGAAGTACCTTGAACTTCTTCCTTTGTGTGTTTTCCTTAAATGTTTATTTTTGAGGGGCAGAGAGACCGAGCACGAGCAGGGGAGGGGCAGAGAGAGAGGGAGACACAGAATCCAAAGCACACTCCAGGCTCCGAGCTGTCAGCGCTGAGCCCGACGTGGGGCTTGGACTCACGAACCGTGAGATCATGACCTGACCCGAAGTCGGATGCCTAAGAGGCTGAGCCACCCAGTTGCCCCTCTTCTTTTGTGTTTTTAACCTACAATCTCACCCAGAACTATTCTAAAGAGTTGAGAGAGTTCAGTGCGTGCTGATGTGTCTGTTGCTGGATGTCTGGGCAGTTTCCGGTTTGTCAGTAGTGTGAACATTCTTGCAGGTGAATGACCCCTCAAGCCTATAGCCATTTTCTTGGGATAAATTAGCTAGCCAGGCCCTCTGGTCTCGGGGGCCACATGAGTCACTTTTCTATGCACGTTGGTAGTCTCGGTTTTGCTCTCTCTGGGTCGGCACCTTCTCCAGATGCAGAAGTAGGCGTCTCTGCTCCTCTGGCAACAGATTCCCAGCCAGGCAGCGCACTCCGTCGGCGTGTCCTGCCTCTGTCCTCCAGGCCTCAGCCGACAGCACACCCTGGTGTCCCCCATGGTCCTTGACCCAGGGACCTGTTCTCTGCACTGTCTCATGTCAAGCCTCCTCTCTCTGGACTGTGTGGCACCCTTGTCCCTGCACTGGGCTGTCCCCCAGCATGTCCTGACACTGTTACCCGTGGTCTCCATGAGGCGTAAAGGAACACTCTTGTGCCTTTGCACCTCCAGATTTGGCACCCATGTGTGTTTTCCCGGGGTCTGTTTTCCCAGCCCCTCTGTAAGGCTCTCAAGAGCCAGCAGCACCACTGGCCGGCCACTGTGTAGCATACGGCCACACCTGGTGGGGGCCATGTTCGCCCGAGGTAGCCCCCCCGCCCTCTACCACACACACACACACACACACACACACACACACACGATGGGATTCATCTCTACCTGAGGTGACTCCGTCCCCCCCCACACACACACATGTGTACACAAACAGCCCTCCCAGGGAATTTATTTATTCTTCAGTTTTAAAGATGGTAACTGCCACTGGTCGTTCGGGACTTAGTGCACCGGCGGCTCTGTCTCCCGGCAGTTCTCTGGCACCATCCTCAGTCCACAGGGGGGGACGGCAGCTCATCGGAGAACGCGGTGCCAGTTAGCCACCGTGTGAGGATTGAGTCGCTTGTTTCTGATTTGCGAGCCCACGTTCTGAAGCCTGACTGTGCCCAGCCAGATGGCTCCTGTGAGACCGTCCTGGTGTCAGCGTTCACGGAGTGCCGTTCGCTGGGCCCTCCTGCAGGCTTCCCTTCCACGCTCACAGGCCTTGGGATGCGGGCTTTGTGCTGGACGGGCCCCATCACAGTGCTGTTGAAGCTTGTTAGCCTCGGTCCGATTTTTCTTTGTGGAGGAAAAAAACATTCATAAAAAACAACATCTACCTGGTTATTGTTTCTTCCTCTCGATGTACAAATACAAAGCGGACCACAGAAATGAGTTATCAGATTGTGAGCAGGAAGCCCTGACTTTGTTTAATTAAAAGTAATATTTGTGTATGTGTTTTGAAAGCTCAGACTACGGAAAGTTAGGAAACGAACGTGGGAGACCGTCATCCCCGGCACTGCCCCTGCCCCACTCTGAGCCCGGCTGTGCTGCCACAGCCTCTCAGGACCACCCTGCCCTCCTCCTCACGGCATCGGTCTTAGTCTTAAGACCTTCTGTGACTTCCTGGTGCCACCTGTTGTTTTGTAAGTGGGATCATTTCCCACAGCCTTCCTGGCTCCTAATAACTGCTGCTTGCTGATCATCGGAGGCCCTGAAGAGTCCCCAGCACTTTGCCAGCTGACGCGGCATGCCGTCTCTGGTTCTTGGTGGGGTGGGGGAGCTCATGGGTTCCACCTGGCTGGACCACAACCTGTGTGATACACGAGGTGGACAGAGGCCGTCTTGGAGGTCATGTTGCTTTGGGTCTTTGACCTAGGAGTGCCCTGCCTGGCCCTGCACGGGACACTGCTGGTGCCGAGTCTCCACGGCTCTTCTCTCCTGACCTCCTTGTGCTCCCAAGTCAGACAGGCTGAGGCTGTGATGGTGCAGCATGAGGGCCACCTCACAGGACGGTGTCGCACGCCCAGGGCTGGCTTTCGGAAGGGAGGGACATTTGAATTGACTTGAGCGATGGCAGAGTAGCCAGGAAGCAGATGCTGTTCTTGGAGAGGAACTTGGGCAGAGCCTCAGCAGTATGAGGGACGGGACCTGGGGGTGCACTGAGCAGCTGGGGACCAAGGGTCACATGCACAGTGTGGATTTGTTATCAGGTGATCTTTCCACACAGGCTGCTCCTCTCCTAGCTGGGCATTGATCACCTGTGGGGTCCCTAGTGTCCCTCTGGACAGACATGACATGGCCTTCGAGAAGTGCTTGACCACACATTCTTTTCTTGTCTTTGTTTTAATGTTTATTTTGAGAGGGAGAGAGGGGGAGAGAGAAAGAGAATCCCAAGCAGGCTCTGTGCTCAACACGGAGCCTGACTTGGGGCTCGATCTCATGACCGTGATGAGATCATTACCTGAGCCAAAAGCAAGAGTCAGTCACTTAACTGACTGAGCCACTCAGGTGCCCCTACACATCCTTTTCTAGGCACATAGCTGATATTTAAAAATTGTCATCCAGGGGCGCCTGGGTGGCTCAGTTGGTTAAATGTCCGACTTAGGCTCAGGCCATGATCTCACTGCTCGTGAGTTCGAGCCCCGCGTTGGGCTCTGCCGACGGCGGCTCGCGAGGCTCCGAGCCTGGAGCCTGGGGCCTGCTTCAGATTCTGTCTCCATCTCTCTGCCTCTCCCCACTCGTACCCTGTCTCTGTCTCTCGGTCTCTCTCAAATATAAATAAGCATTACACAAGTTGTCCTCTCCAAATATTTTGGTAACATCTCTCAGATAAATGCTTCGTTTTCCCTGTATTCTTATACTTTCCATACCAAAACCGTTCCATGGGTTTCTTCTTTGTGCATTTGTTTTTATTTTTCCGATCTTCACAGCGTCGCTCAGGGCCCTCACATGGACTGGCAGGGGTGCCCTGTCCTTGTAAGAGCACACCTGTGTGACCGCCTGGCTGGAGGGGGCGGGGCGGCTCTGGCACCATCCTGGCCACCAGCCCGGGCACACGCCTTACGGCGGGCAGGGGGAGGGCGGTGTCCTGCACTTCTAATTCTCCGAGTCACTTACAGTAGAACAGAACTATAAACCATGATCCACAGAGCTAATTAAGTAGAAATCCTAGTGTGTAGGTACTGAAAAACTGGTTTTCTGTTTTACCTTTCCTCATACCAAAAGCTGATGGAGGTTGGGGATCTCAGTGTGCCCCACTGCCAGCATCCCGGCGTCGGCACCGCAGCTCTGCCTCGCCTCCCACACGCTCAGGCGCCATCCAGCCATTTCCACGCCAACTTGCGTACTCTAGCTGGCATCCTGTAGAAAACCCCGCCGCCCCGCTTGGCGCCCTGATCCCAGCTCTGGCTGTGCCTTCCCGGAGGATTCAGGAGGCCTTCGCAGACCACCCTTTCCCATTCCTTCCCTGACATGTACATACGTTGTCTCTCCCTCCTGGGATGTGAGCTCACACCCCAGGAGGGAGAGAAACAGCACTCCGATCACAGATATGTTCCAGGTGCCCACAGGGCTGCCCTCCAGGCACCAGCATAAGTTCTTGTGGGATGAGTGGATGTGTGAGCGGAAAGGGAACCCCTGTCCCCACATACGGATCAGAGGAAGAGAGACAGCAAGACACCTCCCAGGGCGCGGGGCAGAGGGCTCTCGGCCTCTCCTCTGAGCTGGCATCCGCTCCTCCCGGCCTGTGGGCTGTGCCACCTTGTTTGTTCGTTACTGCATGTGGGGCGGGGCGGGGGGCGGCTGGCAAGCATTGGTCTACACCTAGATGTGGAACTTCCAGGTGTGTTCATTCTGCCAGTGTGTTTTCTATTTACAGGACCTTAGAACTGTGGGCGGGGGCTTGCAGATCAGGGCCATCTTCTGGTTTGTTTTCCAGGTTACCTGTCCTGCTGCCGCTTCCTGGATGACAATCAGATCGTCACCAGCTCTGGGGACACCACCTGGTGAGCACCTGTGTGCCCTGCCTTACTGCTCATACTGCTCACCTTAGACGTGTAGGAAATAAGACTCTCGGCATTAATCAGGCCATCTTTTATTAATTTGAAGTGGCCGTGAGGTGTCAAACACAAATTCATGAGCGATGAGCAAATTCCTTGTACTCTTGATAGATTTTAAAGTTCAGAGTTTAATTTTGAACAACGAAGGACTGACTCATAGGCATCGCAGCTGTAGGTGACATGCCTGTTTTTCTTTCCCCTGGCCACACTCCATCTGGGCAACTGTTGGCATCCCTTTGGGGATCGGGTCCCCTCTGAGCGCCGTGTCACTGTGGACTCTGAGCAGAACTGAGGAGGAGCAGGGCTTCCCATGTCAAGTGCACTGTCTCAGCCTGCCTCGGTTTGAGCTTCTACCTTACAGTTAGAAGCCCACTTAACCTCTAGAACATTAAATGATCAGATAGGAGTCATTTTAGACTTAAACCGTCGTCAGGGGCTTTTCTGGGCTTTGTGGCACGATGTGGCGGCATGCCCTATGCCGGGTCCCGACTCCCCTATCCAGCTCGTCCTCTTTGTATAAATCGTATAGGTTCACAAAAGACTTATAATGTAGCCTGTCCATTTTCGGAAGAATTTCTTTATTAGAAGATATTTTTTTAAAGCTGGAGTCCTGGACGTGATTCCTTCCTTGCTGTAGTCCCTCCAGGCCCTAGCAAGGAACCCCCCCCTGCACAGTCAACGTGTAAATCGTGTAACCGGATTTGCATCTGAGCCAGAACCAAGCAGCTTTCGGTGCTGCTGCTTCCTGGGGCTTGAAACACAGAAGTGGCCCACGCTCCACCCGCAGCACAGTCGACGTCTCACCTTTGTACCCCTTACATAGCTGCTCATCAGACATCCACGGGACACCAAACTCAGGGACTCTCCCGAGGAAGGCCGTGGGACCCGCGCCTTGCTCTGAGCCATTTGTTGACCTGGTGTCGTCTCCGTGTCTTAGCCCGTGGCACCCCGGAGGGCAGTGAGCTGGCTGCAGCAGATCTGTGCCCGTGTGGGGCACTGGCCAGGAGCCCCTGCTGCTCCTTGCAAGCCCACATGGGGCACAGGTCACTGGCTCCCCCTTTGTTGGTGTTTGAGTTGGTGTAGAGATAACAACTACTCCAAAGCCTGTGGCCACATTCTCGTCTGTGTTTTGTTTGGGTGCTTGGTTTCCCTTCCAAACAAAGCCACATTATGACATTTAGATTTGTCTTCAGTAAAAGCACAGAGGTTTACTGTGGTCCTGGGGTGGTTTGAAGGACAGTTTGTCACATGACTGCTTGTCTGACAAAGTGAGGTGACTGCATGTTTTGTGTTCCTGCTGCAGTGCTCTGTGGGACATCGAGACCGGCCAGCAGACGACCACGTTCACTGGACACACTGGGGATGTTATGAGCCTCTCTCTCGCTCCTGACACCAGACTGTTTGTCTCTGGTGCTTGTGATGCTTCAGCCAAACTCTGGGATGTGCGAGAAGGGATGTGCCGGCAAACTTTCACTGGCCACGAGTCTGACATCAATGCCATCTGTGTGAGTTGGGGGTTCAGCTGTGGGTTGGGGTCCTTTGCCAGCTGTTAGCGAGTTAGATTGCTTTCTGTATACCGTGGAACACACCATTAAGTTTTAAAATGTTTTCAGGAGTAGATGTTGTCTCCTCTGTGTAACTATAACCTAATTTACAAAAACTCCTGTAGAAAGCTTAGATGTGACGTGCTCTGTCGTCCTTGTGAGGCCGGCTGATTCTGTGCTGACTGTTCATCTCACAGACATTGGCGATGGGCCTACGGTGTGCAGGCCCTGGGGCGAGCCAGCGATTGGTGTCCTGGGCTTCCCTCTAGTTGGGAAACAGACAAGGCAGTAGTTGACCCAGTCAGCACAGTCTCTTAGGAGTGGGGGGCGGAGGGGGGGCAGAGGCTGAACCTTGAGCAGGAACCTTACACGCTCAGCCTCCTCCCCATGGTTGGGGCGCAGCCAGCTGAAGGAGCCTTCCCGTTGCCACGTCGCCCTGACGTGATGGGGGTTGCAAGAAGATGTGGAGGGCGGTATCTGGTTGGTCAGGGCTGGGCATTCCTCCCCCGCTTTTCCTCCACGAGGCTAGTCCAGCTGCTGGCGGTGCTCAGGGGTGACCACACTCTTCCTGCCCCCTTGGGAAACAGTTGATCATGAAAGGAAGGCTATTCTTTGGGGAAGACGGCCGCTGTGCCTGCCCCAGTACCGACGCCCTCCCTTCCGGATGCCCAGGCAGCTGCCGCTCTGCTTCGCTGTGTCTCCAGAGTCCGGTCCCTGCTGACCCTTTCCTCCTGTGCGGGCAGCAGCCCTGCTGTGGGCCGGTCCTGTTTCCACTACTTCTCTCTGTGCATTTGCCTACTCTCTCGGCTTGCTTTCTCTTTCTAGTTCTTTCCAAATGGCAATGCGTTTGCCACTGGCTCGGATGATGCTACCTGCAGGCTGTTCGACCTCCGTGCGGACCAGGAGCTCATGACTTACTCCCATGACAACATCATCTGTGGGATCACCTCGGTGTCCTTCTCCAAGAGTGGGCGCCTGCTCCTTGCAGGGTACGACGACTTCAACTGCAACGTGTGGGACGCGCTCAAGGCCGACAGGGCAGGTGGGTGCTTGCTGGGCCTCCTGGGCCTCCTGGGCCTCCTAGGCACTGAGGGCTCACCTTTGAGGATGGACCTGACTCCCAGAGGTTGGAATATTCGGGTTTGCGCACGTGATGCTGGTAAGAAGCACATGCTGTGCCCGAGTATATCTGCCTGCCCTGTGGTGTGGCCGGTGGAAGGACAGGGGACAGGCCAGGGCGTCTGCGCTCAGGGTCTCCAGCACGTTGGCTTCCCTGGCGCCAGATCTCCTTACACGCACTGTGTGGGGTGCACGGAGACCACCACGGTGGGCGGACAGCTGCTGGGTCTTCAAGGCCCTCACCTTGCTTTCTCTCTCCACCGGCTGTACGTGGTGGAACCGTGTCATCTATGGGCACAGGCTTGGGCAGGTCTAAAGTCTCAAGTTCACACATCAAAGGCAAGTGTGTGGCTGTAAAGGGCATTAAAACACAAGTTGTACAGGGTTGCCTGACTGGCTCAGTCAGTAGAGAGTGTGCCTCTTGATCTTGCGGTTGTGAGTTCAAGCCCCATGTTGGGTGTAAAGATTACCTAAAAATAAAATCTTAAAAAAAAAATTAGGAAATAAAACATAAATTGTACAAAAGGTGAGAAACATCCTGTATTAAACGTGGACAGTCGGGCAGCTGAATTGAATTGACATTTTCAGAATCTTTCAACCCAGTTAATCTTGGCAGGGGGAAGAAGGGAGCGTGACTTGGGGTCTTCTTGGGGGTGTCTTACCTTGACATCCCACTTTCTGATGGATCTTTACCCACCCTGGGCTGAATTCCCCTCCTGCCCCCCACTCCCTCTTGCATACCTCTTGCTCCCGCTGCCCCAACAGTTTTCTGGTCCTGGTGCCACAGCAGAGGACACTGTTCCATCCAGCTGAGTCTGTCTCTTTACTCAGCTGTGACACTAAGGAGTATAGGAAATGGACACGGATTCTCTGAAATTAGCCATCAGATTCTTCCGATCAGACGTGGAATGTTCTGGATGATAATTACCTTTTTTTTTTCTAATTTTTTTTTTTAATGTTTCTCTTTGAGAGAGAAAGACAGAGCACGAGTGGGGGAGGGGCAGAGAGAGGGGGACATAGAATCGGAAGCAGGCTCCAGGCTCCGAGCTGTCAGCACAGAGCCCGATGCGGGGCTCGAGTGCCCAAACTGTGAGACCATGACCTGAACCGAAGTTGGAGGGTTAACTGAGCCACCCAGGTGCCCCTGGCTGATGATTATCTAAGCACAGGTGACTGAATGTCAACAGGAGGCTTGTCTCACTGTGGGGTCAGCATGGAGTCACTGTGTGACATCCCATTGGCCCCTCTTGCCTCAGTGTCCAGCTCTCTGTGTTTTGTGCCCGGTGCTAGGCTCCAGGGGTTACAAACAGATGAACAGCCCACAGGCTTACACTCTTGGGTTCTAATTGCCCTGAGATTGGAATGGTTGGCTTTTTTTATTGTGATGTAGATTTCTTTTCTTTCTTTCTTTTTTTTTCTTTTTTATTATATTTATTTATTTATTTTGAGAGGGGATGGGGAGGGGCAGAGAGAGAATCTCAAGCAGGCTCCATGCTCAGCGCACAGCCTGACCTGGGGCTGAATGTCACGAACGTGATGAGATCATGACCTGAGCTGAAATCGAGAGTTGGACGCTCAACTGACTGAGCCACCCAGGTCCCCCTGTGTTTCATTTTTTATTTAAGCTTCTTACCACAGTGAATACATTCAGGAGTTGGTGCCAAAGGTCCTAAGTTATTCACTGTGTGTGTCTGTACCTTTTTATTGTGTATGTTCCTTGTCATCGTGGCTGTCTTAAAAACAGACTTCTTACCAGGGGCTCCAGTGCGTCTTTGTTGTGTATGAATACTTCCCTGTGGCTGTAGGTGTGGTCCATGTTGTTTTTAAGAGAGGAGTATAGTGAGCTGTACTCGCCTTGGACCAGCGTGGTTTCTCTGCCTCCCAGTGTCCTTCCCTGCCATTGGGACATCGCAGAGGAGGGGCCTTTGGCGTTCTGGGTATGCTTCCGCGGGTGGCCCTGCCAGCCAGCCCTGCATAGCATCGCCGCGTCGCCCCCAGGTGGGGCACCTCTGGGTCCTGGAGTGACTGGGCTGTCATCTGCTCTCAGGTGTCTTGGCCGGGCATGACAACCGCGTCAGCTGCCTGGGGGTGACTGACGATGGGATGGCCGTGGCGACAGGGTCCTGGGACAGCTTCCTCAAGATCTGGAACTAACGTCGACAGGTAATGCAGCAGCCAAGGTGCCCTCCCTGCGTGCACGTCTGTGTATGTATTTCACACGGCACATAGGATGTCACCGTTGCTAGATTAATTCGATGTAGAGCTGATCTGGAACTGTGCTCAGGTGAGCGTTGCATCCACCTGAGGTGACGTGTCCTTAGGGCAGACGGGCGGGACGGTGGGGAGAGCAGGAGCAGTGAGTGTGGGTGTTCTCTGTTTGTATTGCTTTAAACTCTGTTTAAAACAGCAGGTGGACGTCGTGGCGACTGGAAGACCATTCCAACCTTGAAGCGTTACAGTGATAGCATTTCCTCTCCACCCCTACTAACGTGGACGCCCTGCACCCCCTCAGAACTTCAAAAGGGCAAGGCCTTTTCCTTCACTTATTGCTGAAACCAAGAGCACAATTCCCATTAAGAGAACCTCTGTGCTGTAAACTGAGACAAAATTGTGCATTCCTTCCGGGACCATCGTCTTTGTTCTTTTTTGTCTGGAATGAATTTAAAAGGAAATACCATAATAAACATGTTAACCAGAAGGTAAACTTGAGTGTAATTGTGAGACAGACACACCTTTTCACTAGTTCATTTGAATTTCAGGTCAGTGACCCTGTTTTGTGCTGTTCACGCAAAACAAGTGGAGGATTTTATCTCGTAACTGGTTCTAAACTTCAGGTTGTGTTTGTAACAGGATTTTGCAAACATCCATATTTCCTTCTTAAAATATATTCCTTTACGTTCAGTAGTTCAACAGAGGAAGAGGGTCTGGTGCAGCCTCTCTGAAATTGTTAATGACGTAAACCGAGCCCCTCAGTTTTTTATTTTTTGTCCTGTGTCACGTAATTGTTACGCACAAACACGGCCTAGAAAGGAAGACAGACGCTAATCAGGAAAGGAAGCAAGCACACGCCGTGGATGGTCTTGAACGCGTGATGAAGTCTACTCCAGTTAGGCACCTGTTCCTCCCCGCCCATCCTCCCTGCCTTCTCAGTTCAGTTCTTAATGTCACAGCGGGTTTCCTTGTGAAGTTGGAGGGAAGGAAGTCCATGATAATAGCCTAACGCTACCCTGTGCCCCGCCCCCAGCCGTCAGGAACCTCTGTTTTCAAGAGAGGCGCCCGTCCCGTGCTTGGATAGTCAGTCAATTATTTGTGTATGAAACCATGTACAAATCAATGTTTTGAAAATAATGATCTCAAACTTTCTAAGTTAAATTTTAAAAAATTTGATCGTTTGCCATATTGGGTGGGTTTACTCTTAGAATCGCATGCTGTAGAAATGCTCAAAAGTGCATCCAGGACTCAGTCCTTAGATGTTCTTTTTCTTTTAAGAAATAACCTCTTTCAAGTTGTAACCATCGCGGCTCTGTCCACTTCTTGCTGCCATTCTGTGCACCGGAAGCAGTACAGCGAGCAGCCCCTCGCGCTTGGGTGGCAGGATGAGTCACTGTTTGCTTTCTTTCTTTAAAAAAAAAAAAAAAAAAAAAGCCCTGTTGCAAAGGATTGCCGTTGGACTCGGGGGCGGGGGGAGCAGGGGGTAGAGACCCGGCCTTCCTCTGCCAACTCCTCTTGGCCTGTCTCTGCCGTGGGACCAGCCTTCTGCATCTGAGGCGGGTCGTCGTGTAACACCCACGCCTCCCCGGTCCCGCTGGAGGCCGGGGGACAGCGGCGCCGTGGGCTGCCTCCCTGCACCCGAGCCCGCTCCACAGCAGCAGCCGGGGCTTCTCTCCGTCCTGTTTCCGCAGCATCCTGTACAGAACTGCGCTGTGCCGTGCAGTAGGCCAGGGGCTGGCAGGGAGAAGAAACACGAGCCCTCCTTCCCTCCCATCCACACCTCTGTAGGAGCTCTCTGCACCCCGTGCCCTCACTGTATTTAATTTTAAAGTCAGTGTATTGCAAGGAGGCTGGATGCGAGATAGATACTATATTAAACTGTACTGTTATTTAAGATGTAATAAAGCGGTTTGACATGAGGGACTTGGGTGTGGCTGCTTATTTGCCAGGCTGTTTGGGCTCGTGACACAGCCGTCTTCCCCTGGCCGCCCTACTCGGTGACGTCGGCTGGATGTGGTCGTGTGGGCAGTGGCATGGCTGCCTGCTTTTCTGCCATGCCTTTTGTCCCCATCGCCAAGAGTCCCTGAAAGGAGGGTCGGGTCCTCGGCCGGCCCCACGCAGTAGCAGCGCCCCAGCAGTTCTGCCACCGTCGGGGCCCAGCCGCCCTTCCCCCACCTCTCAGGCCACTGCCCAGCGCGCGAGGAGCGTCCCCAGGCGCCGTCCTGCCAGTGTCTCTCATCTTCGGGGCCTGAGGCCCTTACCTCCTCCTCCCTCTGTAAGATCTAGGACGTTACTCCAGACACATGCTTTCCTTCTGACTGAGGTTTTTATCTCCATCTGGATAAAAAGAGCGGCATCTTGTAAGAAAAACTGAATATCTCCCCCAAAGTGTGAGAAACCACTCGGAACGGGCATACCCCTGAAGGACCTCCACCAGGGCCCCGTCCCTTCCTCATTCTACAAGGTTATAAAAGGTGACTCGGTACTTTTCTTGGGTTAAATGCTGGTACTTTTTCATAAATAAGTGAAGACTGCTCTCCATGGGAAGTACTCCCGCCCGAGGCTCTCTTCTCCAATTACCAGCAAGACAGAGCGGCAGGGGCGGCGGTGGGGGGGGGGGTGCATTTCTCCCGTGCGTTTGCCAGGACCAGGGGTGCCGTCTCGCCAGGGACTGGCAGCCTGAATGCTAGGTTTGCCTGGCTTCAACCTCCTCCCCCACTGCTCCCTGAAAGACCCTGCTGGCTGTCTTACAAAATGCCAGGGAGCATCTGAGGTGCTCCTGGGGCTGATGACCCCATCAGCAGAAAACAGGGGGAGCAGAAAGCAGGTGGTTATCCTGCACAGAGGTACACCCTGGGATGGGGTACAATGGAACCTCAGCAAGGACTGGTAGCCCACAGATCCCCACGTGTTCCCTCTGTCCTTCAGTGCCCCAGCCTGGCACCCGGCATGTCCCCTGCTCCCTGACCTGCCCCTGCATGGTGCAGCTAGCTCTCTGCTGGCTCTGAGATCACTGTCCCACTTTCTCAGCAAAGCAGCCACTGGAAACAGGTACCAGTAGGGGCATCTAGAAAGTGGCCAGCTCGCTGTGCAGAAATGAAGGGACACCTGCACAACCAGGGTGGACTGTGTTCGTTTTCAACCTTCAGGCACAAAACTCAAGCTTGCACGGACCGAGCAGGACCCTTTAGCACTTAACCTCTGCTGCCTGGACAGCCCTCGGAAAGTGACTTCTCGCTCTTTGCCATGCGTCCCCTTCCAGGGTGTTGGCCGTGCTCCCTCCCCTTCCTCCAGTCTCCCCTGAGACTTCCACCCCTCCTGTCCTAGTCATGGCCCTGCCCTTGTGGGCACCTGTTGCAAGTGTGCTGTCCAAGCTCCACTCGGAGCCCTTGGGAGGCTGGACTGAGCTGGGGCCTCTCGGTGACTTCTAGGGTTCTGTCCCCACCATGCCCAGTGTTGTGTCCCAGATGGATACTGGGGGCTTCTGCCACCCCCCACGGTGCCTGATCCTCAACGTGGCCCCACAAGCCCCGCGGGCTGCCCTGAGGGGTGTGCTGTCCAGGCAGGGGCCCTCCTCTTCCTAGTGCTCCGTCTCCCCCAGCCCCCCACTCCTGGAGTCCAGTCAAAGCCTTCCTGGAGCTAGGGCCACACTCTGCCCCTCATGTCCTCGCTGCAGGTTACCCGGCCGGTGCCCCAGATGCCCTGAGTAAAAACCGCAGACAACAAAAGCACCTGTTTCCTAGAGGCCTTGTGAGAATTCATCAAGCCCCTTTGTGCAAATGCCAGACCCCACCCACCGCAAGCTGGCACTGCCTCTGCCCCTCTGTAGCTCCTCCTAGCTGGTGGGGGGTGAGGGGGCTGTCCCTCTGCTAACCACCCTGGTGAGAAGTTCACGGTCTACTCCAAGGTCTTGTCCCCTGCTGGACCGTGTGCCTGGCACCTAGCAGGCCTGCAGGAAGAAGGGCTTCCTCCCACACTTGGTCACCCAAAACCACTCCCACCAGGAGGGAGCCAAGTTGGCAATTCCAGACACTGGCCCCTGGAGAGGAATAGGTAAGGAGGGGCTGGACTTGCCCTGTACGCGCTGGCTAGAGGCCTGGGGCTGGGGGTATGGACAAGATGACTTCTGAACAGCCCAAGACACCCGCCTCCACAGGGAGCCTTGGTCCTTCCCTGCCACCCCTGTCACCCAGGCTCCTGGCCCCTTCCCCTTTTGGGTGCTGGGCAATCTCTGTTCACCCTCTCACCCGTCAAGCACAGTTGAGGCCAACTTGCATGTGAGCTGGGGGCAGGACTCCAAGGAGTATCCGCTTCACCTGAGAGCTGCGCTCGAGACTGCACTTAAAATCCAGGACCCCCCACCCTGTCTGAATGAGTCCAGCTCTAGCCAGGCAGCCTACCTGGCTCTACCCTCCATGGCCCAGGCTGCCTTCTTCCACCACCGAACCCACCCACCCTGATATCCCCCATCATTCAACCCTCCAAAGAGGGTACATCTAGGTTTTAGGGGTCTGAGGCTTAAATAAAACAGGAATCACAAGTCACATTTAAGAAAATACAAAGAAACAAATACGAGTGTTGGGAAAGGTTACCCTTGAGACCCTCTGAGGCAGAACCCTCTTCCTCAGCCCAGCCCAAACTAGCCTGCCTAGCATCCACCCACCCCCCACCCCCCACCCCCATCCTCACACCAGCCATTGTCCTTGGTGCTGGCCCTTCCCTCTCCCCACCAAGCCTGGCTTATTCCTACTCCGCCTTTGGACTCAGCCCAAGCCAAACGGCCTCTAGGAACCTTCCGGATGCCTTAAAGCACCCCACCCCTCCCAGCATCGGCTCCCATTACTACTGGCCAGCCTTGGGGGGGCCTGGTGGGGGTTTCCATTACTACTGACCAGTGTTTGATGGGGCAGAGTGGGACCCGGGCCTACTGGGAAATTTTGCACAATCCGGGTCAGGTGAAGGAAGCCACAGCCCCTGTTTTTTCATCTCTGAAATGGGGAAGCACCCTCTGAGGTCTGGGTGGACAGAGGCTTTCCATTATTGCAAACACTGACACAAGTTCCCTTTAGAGAGGGACACACAGGAAGGGCCCTGCTGTGTGAACTCGGCTAGCCACAAGGCTGGCTCTTCTGCCTTGGTGCCTTCTCTATAGACTCTTCCTGATCTAGAAGGTTCTTGGGAGGCCTAGCCCAATGCCTGGAACATAGTAAGAGCTGGCTCAAGCATTAGTATTATTATGTTAATGACCATATCCCAGATGTGCAGCTCAAAAGGCTTCTCCTGTGGGTGTGGCTGGCGGTCACTTTAGGGAAGTGGTGGGGTTTCCAAAACAACCAGAAAAGGAAGTTACAGAGCTTGAGAAATCACCCCAAATTCCTGCCATCCTTGGCCCCCTTTCCACTCACTCTTGGTGACCCCACTGCCCAGTGGCCCCAAGACAGCAGTGAGACATGTCCTGTCTTGTGCCCCTCTGTGTTTCAAGTCTCTGGACACAGGGCCAAGAGACCCCGCCAGAGAAGACTGACAACAGCAGGTATGGGGGTTGTGGAAACCTGGAAGCCAGGCGGTGTGCAGAGTACTCCAGTCTATACGAGGTGTGGGACACCTGAGTGTACACAAGGAATAATGGTTGGCACTTGGGAGCCCAGGCAGATTACCAAGCACGCAACAGTGCACTGCCCGGGGGTTCCTCTACAGTGACCTGCATCAGCTTATTCAGAGATGTGTCCCAGGAGCCTGGCACACTATTGGGATACTTGACTCCTGGGTGGATTGGGGAAGGCCTGCAGCGAAGGTACTAAGTGGGCACTGTGGCCTCGGTCCCCTTCCTCCCTCCTGTCTGGGTCCTGCAGTGGTGGTGGGAAAGGGGGGAGGGGAGGACAGTGCTAGCAGGTCACCATACAGTGGCCCCTCTGACATCCCAAGCCTAGAGCCCCTGCAGTCCAAGTGGTGTGCAAGTCCCTGCCAGGCTGCTTGGGGTGGACGAGGCCCCTGGTAGCCGGCCCAGGCCGCCCCCTTCCAGCTGTCCTGGCAGGGAGGGGCCAGTGCTGCCGCAGCTGCTCACAACGAGTTTTGGTTCCCCAAACATGTTCCTTCTCCGCAGATTCATACCCTGTCAGTTACGGAATCCTAGGTGGGTGCTGTCACCACTCGCGGGGCCGAGGCCAGCCCACCCTAACCGCGGTGGTGGGGAGCTGGGACAGCCAGGGGGCAGGGGCAGGGGGTGCCAGCCCAGCGGACTGACGGACGAGTATCCGAAGCGGCGGGGTGACCGAGATCCAAGGTTCTTCCTCCCGGAGGCCGCCGTCGGGGTCGCGGCGGCCGAAGGCCCACCCCAGATCCCAGGCCCCCGACCCCAGCCCCGCCTTCCCCATCCCAGACCCAAGTCTTTGCCGGCCGAACCACGTGCGCGGGGGCGTGGCGCGGGAAGGGCGCATGCGCGGCGGGTGGCGCATGCGTGGCGCGGACGCGCACGCGTGCGCACTGGCTGTATTGCTGGTCGGCGGGCCGGCGCCGCGGTCCCGGCGGCCGTGGGGCGGGGGCCGGCCATGGGGCGGGGGGAGGCCGCGGCGCCGGGGGCCGGCTAGCGACCCGCCGACCAGCAATACAGCCAGTGCGCACGCGTGCGCGTCCGCGC
>NW_026057585.1:103917457-103943341 GCF_023721935.1 Panthera uncia
CGGGGCGGCGGGGCCCGCGGGCTCGGCCCGGAGAGGGGACGGCCCCGCAGGCGCCCGGGGCAGCGAACGGTGAGTGCGCGCGGCCGCTCGGCCCTGCCCTCCGCCCGCGGTCGCCGCCGCCCGTGGTCGCGGGGCCGCCCGGAGGCCGGGGACCGGCGGGGGGAGGTGTTGGGGGCGCGATCCCGCCGGCCGACGGGGTGTGGGCCTGGGAGCGCGACCCCCGACTTGGCCCGCGACGACTGCCTCCTGAGTCGGCCCCTTGGCGGGCAGCCTGGCGGGTCGGCCCTCGCCGGCAGGTCGGGGTCACCGGAAAGCGCCCCGCACTCGGTGCCGGACACCCACCGGCGACCCGCGGCGGCTGGGACCCGCGGCGGCTGGAACCCGCGGGCGTCTCGGGCCGGGGTCGCTCCAAGCAAACGGATGCCTTTGGTTCTGAGTAACAGGTTACTTTTCCTTTCCCGTCTTGGGGCGCAACTGTCTCACGTGGAAGACTTCCTCATTCGTTTTGGGAATACGCCCTGGCTTTAACCAAGTGACTTGCTTTCCCATCTTTCCGGATGACGCCATTCAAGGACTCATTCCCCCAATTCCGCTTGCCCCCCGCACCTCCCCGTCCCCGGGCATTGCACACCCCGGGCCTTTCTTCACTGGGACCTTTGCCCCCGCCACCTGGCGACTTGAGGACAGGGACAGGTGCCAGTGCAGTGCCTAGCCCAGTGGCTCCGCTTGGAGGTGAGCCCTCCTGATGGGTCGGGATTTTTGTTTTTGTTTTTAACTTGCCGGCAGGTCTGTGTTGCCAGCACAAAACCGGTGATGGTAGAGGTTCTCCCAGACGCTGGCCCAGCAGCAGTCAGTCCTTCCTTGGGCAGTGGAGGTGGCTGATAAGTAAAAGGGGAAACAGTTGATTTTATTGAGTTTACCACCTGAGAAAAGGTCGGTTTAACCTGCAGAATGTAGAGGCGGGTGTTTTATTATGGGAGTTGATGGCCCCACGTCTTTATTACCCAAATCACCACTTTTCTCAAAGCGTGGATGTTACAACAGCCAGAGGGAGCTTCAGGAAGCAGGCCCAGCTCCCAGGGGAGGGAATGTGCAGGGACAGTGCACTTAGACCTGCAGGGCTGCCTCCAGCAGGGTCACTGCCATCCTATTACACCTGTTGATAGGTGTTGACAGGTGCAGCCGCCTGTCTATAAAAGCCCCCTTCGGGTCTCGAATCCTATTCAGTTTATGGGGTTTCACGTTAGGCTCTTGGTTCGTGTTCCCAGAGAACTTTCCAAAAAGTCTTTCTTGGACGGTCTGCTGCCAGAGCAAATACCCACTGTTACAACATCCTTGCCAGCCTGGGGCATTCTGTATGGAGGGAGAAGGGAGGGGCAATTTAATAGGTACTTATCGTCCAACTCAGTGTCATCCAGTGAGGATGGGCCTGTTTCTGCCACCATATACGCTTTCCTTTTCCATTCAGTATTTCCACAAATACGGATGGAGAGCTCACAGTGGACATCATGTGGGTCGTGTGCGTCTGTGGGCGTGTGTGGGACTTGTGTCCTGGTTGCCTCAGGCATCTCGGTGTGTCCCCTCTCCACCATGTGTGGGTTCTGTGAATACTTTTCTAATAAAACGTCTCAATGCCGAAGTTGTTTTTTTTTTAAATTCCTTTTTAATGTTTATTGATTTTTGAGAGCGCGTGAGCGGGGGAGGGGCAGAGAGGAGACACAGAATCTGAAGCAGGCTCCAGGCCCTGAGCTGTCAGCACAGAGCCTGATGCGAGATCATGACCAGAGCCGAAGTCAGAGGCTTAACTGACAGCCACCCACATGCCGCCAAAGTTTTTTAAAATTAGATTCATGCTGGGGCACCTGGCTGGCTCAGTTGGGAGAAAATGTAACTCTTGATCTTGGGGTTGTGAGTTCAACCCCACATTGGATGTAGAGGTTACTTAAATAAAAATAAAAAAAATAAAATTAGATTCGTGTTGTCAGGAACTTGAATGAACTTGGAAGGAATTAGAATTTCATCCTTTTTTTTTTAATGTTTATTTAATTTTGAGAGAGAGTACTAGCAGGGGAGGGGCAGAGAGAGGAAGACACAGAATCCGAAACAGGCTCCAGGCTCTGAGCTGTCAGCACAGAGCCTGACGCAGGGCTCGAACCCACAAACTGTGAGATCATGACCTGAGCCGAAGAGGCTTAACTGACTGAGCTACCCAGGCGCCCCAGGATTTCATCCTTTTAAAACAGTTAAAACCAAACCAACCTGAATTAAATGAGAGTCCTGATTTATAATTGTCAAAAAATACTTAAATCTTAAAAGTTGGTTTTAATATTAAATATTATGTAAATTAGTTTATTGCTCAATCATCAAATTAGTCTTTGCAAGTAAATATTAATAGCTTCTAGACAATGAGTAATATTTTTTTAAATTTTATTTATTTTAGAGCGCATGAGCCGGGGGGAGAGAGAGAGACACACACACACACACACACACACACACACACACACGGAGGGGGAGAGAGAGAGAGAGAGAGAGAGAGAGAGAGAGAGAGAGAGAATCCCAAGCAGGCTTCACACTGCTCTCAGAGCCTGACAAGGACTTGGACTTGATCCCACGACCCTGGGTCACAGCCTGAGCCAAAATCAAGAGTCAGACACTCAACCAACTGAGTTACTCAGGCACCCCAAAAATAGATGATTTTGAAATACATTTGTCTTTTGTGATTTTGATTGATTTCTTTTTTTTTTTTTTATTAAATGTTCGTTCTGAAATAATTATAGATTCACAGGAAGTTGTGAAAGTAGTACAGAGAGACCCTTGTAACCTTCTCCAGCTTCATTTAACATACCTGCAGTACAGTAATACGAAAACTAGGAAATTGGCATTGGAAAAATAACGTTAGCTATACTACACTCCTAATTCAGATTTTACCAGTGTTTTATGTGTGTATAATTCTCTGCACTTTTACCCCATTTATACACAGGTGTACCTACAACCACAGTCGAGACTCAGGACTCTTTGTCAGTGAGGGATCCCCTGCTGCCCCCTGCCACGCTCACATTCCCGGCACCCTCCACTCTTCCCCTCCTCTGTGATTTCGTTATCTTGAGAATGTGGATGGGACCATTCAGTATGTCACCGATTGACTCGGCATAATGCCCCCGAGGTCCATCCGAACTGTTGCAGGCATTCATAGCCTGTCCCTGCTTGTATTTTACTGTGTGCATAGATGGTTGGCAGTTTGTTTAATTAACTAGCAGGAAGACGTGGGGGCGGCCGGTTGCAGTCTTTGGCTGTGGCCTGCAAAGCGGCTGTGGACAGATGATAAACACCAACTTGCGGTTGCTGGCTTGTATGGTTTTGTTTTTAAGATTTTATAAGAAACCGCCAGGCTTCCAGACTAACCCTTCCACGTTCCCACTGCCGTGCGTGAGTGCTGGTTTCTCTACAGTCTGGCCTTTGGTTGTCCTGGCCGACCTGGCAGGTGTGTAGGGACACGGTCCTTTGAATTTGCATTTCGGAGCAGCTGACGGTGTGGGTCTTTCACGTCTTGGTTACTGCGTGCGCATCCTCTGTTTAATCTTTTTTGCCCATTTTCTAATTGGAATCCTGGGTTTTTTACTGTGGCATTTTGAGATCTCTTTACATATTCTAGATAGAAAACCTTTGTTGGATATCTGGTTTCCAGATACTTTCTCCCTGTCTGCAGCTTGTTGTTTTTATTCTTTTAATAGGGTCTTCCACAGAGCAAGCTTCTCATTTTAATTAAGTCCAATGTATTGTTTTTTGTTGTTTTTTTACCTTTTATGGACTGCTTTTTATATCACGTATAACAAATTCTCTCTAGTCCTAGGTTCTAAAAACTTCCTCCTGTGTTTCTTTTCCTCCTTCCCGCCTTCCCTCTTTCCTTCCTTCCTTCCCTCCCTCCTTCCTTCCATCCCTTTTTTTTTTTTTTAATTTTTTTAACGTTTATTTATTTTTGAGACAGAGAGAGACAGAGCATGAACGGGGGAGGGGCAGAGAGAGAGGGAGACACAGAATTGGAAGCAGACTCCGGCCTTGAGCCATCAGCCCAGAGCCCGACGCGGGGTTCGAACTCACGGACCGCGAGATCGTGACCTGAGCTGAAGTCGGACGCTTAACCGACTGAGCCACCCAGGCGCCCCCCTTCCATCCCTTTTTTAATAGGCTTCACACCCAGGACAGAGCCCGACTCAGGGCATGAACTCATGACCCTGACATCAAGACCTGAGCTGAGCTCAAGAGTCAGACACTTAACCAACTGAGCCACCAGGTGCCCCTCTTTTTGTTTTTTTTATTAAATTTTTTTTTAATGTTTTTATTTATTTTTGAGACCGAGACAAGGCATGAGCAGGGGAGGGGCAGAGAGAGGGAGACACTGAATCTGAAGCAGGCTCCAGGCTCTGAGCTGTCAGCACAGAGCCTGATGCGGGGCTCGAACTCACACATTATGAGATCATGACCGGAGCTGAAGTGGGACGCTCAACCGACTGAGCCACCCAGGCGTCCCCTTTTTTTCTTTCTTTCTTTTTTTTTTTTTTAAGGTTTTATTTTTTAAGTATCTCTCCACCCAACATGGGGCTTGAACTCACAACTCTGAGACCAAGAGTCACATGCTCCACCGACTGAGGCAGCCAGGTGTCCCTCTCCTACATTTTCTAATGAAAGCTTTATAGTTTGTGTCTTACACTTGATACAGTCCATTTTTATTTGTTTTCAGTTAATTTTTGTTTAAGGTGTGAAGTTCAGGTTGAGGTTCACTTTTGTTTCCCCAGCTTTATTGAGAAGTAATTGACATATGTCACCATGTAAGTTTAAGGCGGACAGCATTTGTTGGGTACGAAGTGTTGCCCTAAGACTCAGTGTCGTAGAATTCTAGAGCTGCAAGTGGGAGCTGAGATAGCACGATCTGCACATTTGGCTGTAGAGGGGACTGGAGTCGGCACTTGTCCCACAGACAGCCGAGGAGCTGGTGGGAAGTGATTTTGACCTGGTGGAAGCAGCTTGGAAGGCCATGCACCGCATGCTGGACAACGACCTTTGTCATGATTCATGGAGCATCCCTTCCCAACGGGTCTCGGTGCTTGGGAAGGAGCCCTTTATTTGGCTTTTTTTTTTTTAATGTTTATTTTTGACAGAGGGAGCACAAGCGGGACAGTGGCAGAGAGGGACAAAGGATCCAAAGCAGGCTCTACACTGACAGCAGCGAGCCCAATGTGGGGCTCAAACTGCAAGATCGTAAGCTGAGCCTAAGTCAGACGCTTAACCGACTGAGCCACCCAGGTGTCCCTTGACTTCTCAACTAATAAAACTTATAAATTAAGCTTTCAGCATTGATTACAGACCTGACATTCCCCTCTGCCATTTAAATGAGAATTACCCAGAATGATTTGTTCCTTTGAATATGGTACCCATGATGGCAAACAAAATATGTAAAAATCCGGTGATTATAAAATTCACTACAAGCCTTTCAAAAATATCAGCATTGTAGGGGTTAATTTATTTATCTTCTCAGGGCCATAGTAAGCTTACTAGGTAGTTCTTTCTATGCCTCCCTGGAGCGATAGTTTTCCACGTCCTAGGATTATGGCCTTCCTTGCCCAGCTCACAGTGCGGGGTCACCGTAAGGATGCGTGACGCTGGGGACCATGTGTGTCCCCCTGGTGACCGTAGCTGCAGAGCCCCGTGGAGCATTTGCATTATTGTTTAATACTGTTTCCTGAACTTCTCTTCAGTGGGGCTTTTTAAGGCGTTACTTCCTTACCCACGGCCGTCAGCTCCTTGCAGCCTGCTGCAGTGTCCCCAAGCGTGCTCTTCGATATGTGTTTGAACAGAGTCTTGGACCCATTCCCTGCAGCCGCCCACTTACCTCATGTGTTCCTGGAAACCGAAGTGTGCTCTGCATGGTCATTTAGAAAGGACGTCAGGGGCGCTGACCAGGAGCTGGCTCTGCAGGGTCCTCTCTCCTCTAGGACCCCGGGCCCCTCTCGTAGGCCCCCCTGCCGTGTTGGGTCCTGTTCTGTAGGCACTGTGGTTGTCAGCAGGGGCTTAAGAGTATGGGCCCGGATGCCAGCTCTGCCCCGTCCGAGCCGTGTGACCCTGGACTGCAGTGTCCTAGACGCTCCCTGTGCGGCTCATTGTGAGGGGGAGTCAGGCGATGGCACCTGAGCCCCCGGCCGGGGCCTGCCAGGGTGGGCACCGGGCCTGGCCAAGGGCCCTGGTTCCCCTGGATGTGCTCCTGCTGTCCGTCGGTCATCCCGGTTTCGGGTGACTGTCCACATTCCTGCAACCGTTCCTGCTTCTGCTGCTCCGTTTCCGGGCAGCTCGAGGGAGGCACAGGCGCGCGGGGCCTGGCTCGGCCTTATCTAGACGCTTCCCTCCTCCTGAGCTGGCGGTGAGACGTATCTTACCGTGTTCACCCTTGTCTGTGTCACAGCCGGCTTCGGTGTCATTTGTCAACCCTTTTTTTCTCAGACATCGTTTGTTCCCACGATGGTAATGATTTCCTTTCAAAGCTTACGACTCGTTACAACTTGCCTAGTGGGTTCCTTTAACTGCTTCTTTTGCCCTTTCTTCACCGCAGGTGGTTCTGAGTCCCACACCTTGTGGGGCATTTCGGGCACCCCTGCCCTGATTTTGTACATTAGAGGAGAGCAGCGGTTTGTTTTCCCCATCAGGGTGGCGGGATGAGGCTGCCACACGCCTCTTGGTAACAGCTCACGATGGATTTTTTCCCCTCCTTTGCTGAGGTTTTGTTAGTAAAAAATGTTAATTTTGTTTTAAAATTTTTTTTAATGTTTATTTATTTTTGAGAAAGACAGAGTGCGAGCAGGGGAGGGGTAGAGAGAGAAGGAGACACAGGATCCGAAGCAGGCTCCAGGCTCCGAGCTGTCAGCACAGAGCCCGACGCGGGGCTCGAACCCGCGCACCATGAGACCGTGACCCGGGTGGAAGTCGGACACTTAACAGACTGAGCCCCCAGGCTCCCCAACGAGAGTTATCTGAGCCCCGTATCTGAGCTTCCACGTCTTCACAGGGAAGAAAGCACTCCAGGGCACAAATTGTTTTCGCAGACTTGTATACGTTTTACATCTTGTAAAAGCTCAAAAGATGAGAGATCAGCACATAGGCCAGCATCCCGAGCTGTATCGTGAAGGAATTCAGGGGCAGGAGCTTTGCTCGATGTCTCCAGGGCAAGATGGTTTTCCTTCAGGCTGCTCTCTCACGAGGCACAGGCACAGTGTGCACGTGAGCCATAAACCAGGCCTTGGGTTCGAACAAAGTTTACGTGCAGTCACGCTGACTTAGAAATCTAAAGTGGAGCCCCTTGTATGCGAGGCCCGTAGAGAGTTTCTCTCTCATCGTAGCTGACGCACGATGTTATATTAATTTCAGACGTGCAACGCCGATTCAACAACGTCTGTACCTTACTCAGTGTTCACTATGGTAGAGGCAGTCTCCGTCTGTCCCTGTACAACGTTATTGCAGAATTACCGACTTTTTTTCCCATGCTGTCCTTCTTCGTCCCTGACTTGTTTACTTGACAACTGGAAGTTTGTACCTCTTAATCCCCTTTACCTGTTCCATCCATCCCCACACCCACTGGCCACATAGCAACCACTCGTTTGTCCTCCATACGTGAAAGTGTTTTTTGTTCGTTTGTTTTGTTTAGATTCCACCTTAAGTAAGAGTATGTGGTATTTGTCTTTCTCTGACTTATTTCGCTTAGCTAAATACTCTAGCTCCATCCATGTCGTCACACACGGCAAGGTCTGATCCCTCGTTGTTGTTTGAAGCGTTTATTTTATTTTGTTCATTTTTTAAGTAAGCTCTCCACCCAGCGTGGGGCTTGAACTCATGAACCGGAGACCGAGAGTCACACGCCCTACCGACCCAACCAGCCAGGCGCCCCAAGATCTGATCCTCTTTTTTGACTAATACCCTTGTATGTTCCACATCTTCGTCATTCATTGTCCTGTGGATGGACACTTGGGCTGCTCCCGTATCTTGGCTGTTATAAGTGGTGCTACGTACACATAGGGGTGCAGTTCTCTGTCCATGTTCTAATCAGAGTGTCTTTTTTTTTCTGTTGAGTTGTATAAGTTCTTTATATATTATGGATATTAATTCCTTATCAGATATATCAGTCACAGATATCTCCTTTCATTCACTAGTGGCCCTTTTGTTTTGCTGATGATGTCCTTTGCTGTGAAAAAGCTTTTTCCTTTGGTATAGACTCAGTGGTTTATTTTAGCTTTTGTTTCCCTTGCCTCAGGAGACATAAATATGTTGCTAAGGGTGACGTCCCAGAGATTACTGTCTGTGTTTTCTTTTAGGAGTTTTTTTTGCGTTTTTTTTTTTTTTGGTTTCAGTTCTCACACTTAGGTCTTCAATGAATTTTGAGTTTATTTTTGTGTATGATTTAAGAAAGTGGTCCAGTTTCATTCTTTCGCATGTAGCTGTCCAGTTCTACCAACACTATTTATTGAAAAGGCTGTCTTTTCCCCATTGTATATTCTTGCTTCCTTTGTCACAGATCAATTGACAGTATGGGTGTGGGTTTATTTCTGGGCTCTCTATCCTGTTCCATTGGTCCGTGTATCTGTTTACGTGCCAGTACCATATTGTTTTGATCACTGTAGCTTTGTAGTGTAGTTTGAAGTCTCAGATTGTGATGCCTCCAGCTTTGTTCTTCTCGAGATTACTTTGGCTGTGGCAGGTCTTTAGTGGTTCCATATAAATTTTAGGATTATTCGTTCTAGTTCTCTGAAAAATACTATTAGTATTTTGATAGGGATTGCATTAAATCTGTAGATTGCTGTGGGTAGTATGAACATTTTAACAATATTCTTCCATGAACACGGTATATCTTTCTATTTGTGTCATCTTTGATTTCTTTCATCAGTGTTTTATACTTTTCAGAGTACAGATATTTTACCTCCTTGGTTAAATGGGATGGTCAAAATGGATTTTTAAATTTTTTCTTAATCTTTGTTTATTTTTGAGAGAGAGAGAGAGAGACAGAGTGTGAGCAAGGGAGGAGCAGAGAGAGAGGGAGACACAGAATCCGAAACAGACTCCAGGCTCCGAGCTGTCAGCCCAGAGCCTGATGCAGGGCGTGAACTCACCGGCGATGAGATCACGACCTCTGCTGAAGTCGGACGCCCAACTGACTGAGCCCCCCAAGGGTCCCCCTTTAGACAGTTCTTAATGTAATAAGGAGGTAAACACATGCATGTGGTTTTTTTCCACATACTGAGCCAAACTCTGCCATCTTGTATCTCTTACCAGCATCTCCTGGCACCTTTTTGGGTCCTGCATGGCCTTTCTGTTCTCACCTCCCGGCACTTGGTGCCACCCCCCAGCTCTGCATCCTGAAACCCTTGCCGCTCTTGGGTCTCCTGCCCACCCACCCCCAGGGAGCCCATCCAATTCCGTGGTTGTAAGCGTTCACCAGGTGCTGACGGAACCCAGATCTCTGTGCCCAGACCAGCCTGTCCCCTGAGCTCTGGCCTTCAACGTGTAGCCTGCTTGGCTGGTAATAGCCATGCGAATTCGGTGAGGCACTTTTCAGGCCCTTAGAACCCTCAGTAAAACAGGATTTCTGTAGCTTCCATCATCAGACGGGGAGGGAAGACAGGCCACAAATGAGAGAGCAATGTGAGGGCAGGTAGTGACAACCACAGAGACAAGGAAATGAGCGTGAGGGAATATGGAAGTCTTGAGAAAGTGGCATTTGAGCAAAGATCTCAGTGGCGGCTTATTTCCAGCTTCAGGGCATCACAAGTAGGGTCCCACACAAGTCTTTGTGTGGACCCACGCTTTCGTTTCTCTTGGCGACGCCCAGGAGCGGAGAGGCAGGAGCCTGTGGCGGATGTACCGACTCCGTTCCCAGCAGCGGTGTGGGCGACACTTGCCGTGGTCAGTCGGCCTTCTCACTTCCTCAGCAGGTCCAGCAGTGTCACGTGCTTTCCTACTGTGGCTCGAACTCGTGTGTCCGCGATGGCTGATGCCCTCGGGCATCCTTTCATGTGCTTCTTCCCAGTTGATACGTCTTCTTTGGGGAACTTGCCCAAAGTTGGGATCTTTTGCCCATTTTCTTTCAGTTTTTATAATCCTTTATGCATTCTGGATGCGAGGCTTTTGTAACATATGTGTGTAGCAACCTGTAGCTTCTATTTTCATTTTCTGAACCGTTATTTTAAGAAGGGTAAAAGATTTTAATTGTAATGAATTTGTCAGGTCTTTTTCTTTGATACTTTGTGATCTTTGATTTAAGGAACTTTTTGCCAGATCCAGGGCCACTAAGATTTTCTTCAGTGTAAAAGTTGTGTAGGTTTGATTCTTACGTTTAGGTGTATAATCCATGTTGTGTTAACCTTTGTCCAGGCACACTTCGGAGATATTGTGGGCTGGGGTCCACTGCAGTAAGGCAAATCCTGCAATAAAGTGAGTCAAATGAATCTTTTTGGTTTCCCAGTGCACGTAAAATTTATGTTGATAGTGTATTGTAGTTTCTGAAGTGTGAAGTGTCTAAAACAACAATGTACACACCTCAATTTAAAAATACTTTTCTTGCTGAGGCACCCGGTTGGCTCAGTCGATGGAGCACGCGACTCTTGATCTCAGGGTCGTGAGTTCCAGCCTCGTGGTGGGTGTAGGGATCACTTAAAAATGAAATCTTACAAAGTAAAAATAAATTTGGGGCGCCCGAATGGCTCACTTGGTTAAGCGTCCGACTTCAGCTCAGGTCATGAACTCACGGTTCATGGGTTGGAGACCGGCATCAGGCTCTGTGCTGTCAGCCTGGAGCCTGGAGCCTGCTTCGGATTCCGTGTCTCCCTCTCTCTCTGTTCCTCCCCAGCTCACACTCTGCTTGTCTGTCTCTTTCTCTCTCTCAAAAATAAATAAAGGTTAAAAAAATGTTTTTAAATAACAATAGATATTGGTAAAAATGCTAACCATCATGTGAGCTCAAGGGACAGCTGCTGACTGGGCACTGTGGCGGGTGCCGAAGGCTGGCGTGGCCGTGGCGATTTCTTAAAATAAGACAACAATCAGCTTTGCTGCACTGATTAACTTTTCCTTTCAAGGATGATTTCTCTGCAGTACGTGTTGCTGTTTGATAGCATTTTACCCACAGAACAACTTTTAAAATTGGAGCCCATCCCCTCTCACCCTCCTGCTGCTTTATCAACGAAGTGTATGTCATATTCTATTTTTAATGTTTATTTATTTTTGAGAGGGAGAGAGCACATGTGCGAGTGAGCAGGGGAGGGGGCAGAGAAAGAGACAGGGATCCAAAAGGGGCTCCGCGTTGACGGCAGACGGCTCAGTGCGAGGCTTGGACCCACGAGCCGTGAGATCATGACCTGAGCCAGAGTCAGACGTTTAACCGACTGGGCCACCCAGGTGCCCCAAGTGTACGTCATATTCTAAATCCTTTTTCACTTCAGTCTTCATGGCGTCTCCACCAGGAGTAGATTCCAGCTCAAGAAGTCACTTTCTTTGCTCGTTTGTAAGAAACAGATCCTCATCCATTCAGGCTTTATCCCAAGACCATAGCGATGCAGTCACCTCTTGAGACCACGCTTCCGATCGTAGTCCCCCTGCTGCTTCTACACACCTGCATCCTTCCTCCCCTGATGGCTGGACCCCCTGAAAGTCCTCCATGAGTGCGGGAGTCCACTCCTTCCAAACTCCCATTCGCGTTGGTATTTTGTCCTCTTCCCATGAATCACAAGTGTTAATGGCATGTGGGATGGTGAACTGGTGAATCCTTTCCAGAAAGTTTTCAGTTGACTTTGCCCACACCCGTTAGAGGAATCCCTATCCGCGGCAGCTAGAGCCTTGTGAGATGCGTTTCTATAATAATAAGGCTTGAAAGTTGAAATTATGCCTTAATCCAGGGGCTGCAGGATGGCTGTGGTGTTAGCAGGCATCGAAACACCCTTAACCTTGCTGTACGTCTCCCTCAAAGCTCTGGGGTGAGCAGGTGCACTCTCAGCAGTAATTTTTTTTTTAATTATTTTTTTTAATCTTTATTTATTTTTGAGAGAGAGAGAGACACACACAGAGCACGAGAGAGAAGGAGACACAGAATCCAAAGCAGGCTCCAGGCTCCGAGCTGTCAGCACAGAGCCCGATGTGGGGCTCGAACCCATGAACCGCGAGCGAGATCATGACCTCAGCCGAAGTCGGACGCTTAACCGACTGAGCCACCCAGGCGCCCCTGTCAGCAGTAATATTTTGAAAGGAGTCTTTTTTTTTCCTGAACAGTAGATCTCGACAGTGGGCTTAACATATGTAGTCAACCATGTTGTAAACAGATGACTGTCATCCGGCTTTGTTGTTTCTTTTCTAGAGTGGAGGCAGAGTAGACTTAGCATAATTCTTTCGGGCCCAAGGATTTTCTCCATGGCCACTGAGCATTGACTTCAACCAAAAGTCACCAGCCGTGTTACACTGGTGAGAGAGTCAGCCTGTCCTTTGAAGCTTTGAAGCCAGGCGCTGACTTCTCCTCTCCAGCTATGACTGTCCTCAGTGGCATCTCCTAAATAAGGCTGCTGCACCGACATCGACAGTGTGTAGCTTGGCACAGCAGCCTGATTAACGACCTCAGCCCGATCTGGAGAACTCTCTCCAGCTTCTGCAGTGGCACCTGCCGCTCTTCACCTGCAGGCTCACGGAAGGCAGGCAGCTTCTCTCCTCAACCCTCATGAACCAACCCCCGCTGCCTCCCAGCTCACCCTGTGCAGCTTCCTTGCCTCCCTCAGCCCCCACAGACTTGAGGAGAGTCGGGGCCTTGCTGTGGATCAGACTGCGGTTTGAGGGTGTGTTGTGGCTGGTTTGAGCCGCAAAAAGGCCGTTTTGCTTTCTCGTCTCTGTGTGTTCGTCCACTGGAGCGCGCTTTTAATGCCCTTCGGGATCTCTTCCTTTGTGGCCACGGCTCCGCTGTTTGGGGCCAGAGGCCTAGCTGTCAGCCTGTCTCGGTTTTCAATGCGCCTTCTCACCGAGCTTGGTCATTTCTAGCTTCGATTTAAAGTGACCCTTGATCTCAGAGTTGTGAGTTCAGGCCCCACTCTGGGCGGAGCCTACTTAAAACAAACAGACGTTTGACTTCTTTCACTTGGACACCCAGAGGCGATTGTGGGGTTATTGATTGGCCCATTGACAACATTGTTGTGTCTCAGGGCAGGGAGGCCTGAGGAGAGGGGGAGAGACGGGGAGCCAGCCAGTCAGTGGAGCCTTCAGGACACGCACAGCACTCATCTCTCCAGTTTGCTGTCTTAGGTGGGCGCAGGGTCGCGGTGCCCCAAGAGACTTCTAATTGTAATCTCAGAGATCACTGAGCACCATGACGAGTACGGTAATAGAGAAAAAGTTTGAAACATGCGAGAATTACCAAAATGTGGCTCAGAGACACAAGGTAAGCCGGTGCTCGTGGAACGTGGTGCCCGGAGACTTGCTCGCCACAGGGTCACGGCAGACCTTCAGCTTGTAAGAAACGCAGTGTGTGCAAAGCACAACAAAGCCAAGTACTATGAAATGACTTACGCCTGTATGTGGTGTGAGGAAAGAACTTAACGTTATTCTCTTAGACGTGGCTATCAAGTTTTTCTAGAACTATGTGAAGAAACGATCTCTCTGTCGAATCACCTTGACCCTTCTGTCGGACATCCGTTGCTTGTGGTTCAGCCAGTGGAGCAGGCGACTCTTGACCTCAAGGTGATGAGCTGCAGCCCCGTGTCGGGTGTAGAGATCACTTGATTACAAATAAGTAAGCACATTTTTGAAAAGAGAAAAGAAAATCCATCGATGGTATCCGTGTGAGGGCGTCGTTGTGGACCCTCTTCTGTTCCTTCAGTCTGTGTCTGTGTCAGTACCACGCGGTGTGGTTACGGTACCGACCGCGAAGCCGGGCAGTGTGCTTTTCCAGTCGTCTCGTTATTCCAGGTCCTCCACATTTGCATTTGAGTTTTAGAATCAGTTTGCCATTTTCTTTGGAAAAGTCTGCTGGGTTTTTGTGTGTGGGAATTGAGAAGAGTCTATATGCCGGTTTGAGGAGACCTTCACCGTCTCCAGTCTGGGAACACGGCGCGTCTCTCCCGTTGCGTGCTTCCTTCACTTCTGTCAGCAGCGTTTTGTAATTTTCAGTGCACAGGGTTTGCACCTTTTACTGTTATTGAGGTGTAAGTGGCACGTAACCAACTAGTTTCAGGTGTACAACGTAACAATTCGGTATCTATATGTGGCGCAGTGACCACTACAGGGAGTCTAGTTAACATCCCTCCCCACACACAGTTCCAGATTGTTTCCTTATGATGGCAGCTTGTAAGCTCTTTTCTCTTAGCAACGTTCAAACGTCCGCTCTTACTGTTAGCGGAAAGTCTCCTTGCTGTATGTTACATCTCGTGACCTAGAACTCAAATTAGGTTTTGTACTTTTTTTGTCGACCATATCCCTCCATATCTTGTATTTCAATGCTATCGTAAACGGTGTTTTTAAATTTAGATTTCTTATTGTTTGTTGCTAGTACACAGAAATATAGTTGACATTTGTATATTGATTTTTTTCTTCTGTAACCTTGCTAATAAACTCAGTTATTAGATGTAGTCACTCTTTTTGTAGATTCCTTATGATTTTCTACGTAGAAGATCATGTCATCTGACAGTACAGGTTTTTTTTAAAGTAGTCTCTGCACCCAGTGTGGGGCTTAAACTTACGACCCCGAGATCAAGAGTCACACGCTCCACCGACTGAGCCAGCCAGGCACCCCTGACGGTAGAGTTTTACTTGTTTCTTTTTTTTCTTTATGCCTTGTACTTTGTTTTCCTGCCATATTACACTGGCTGTGGCCTCCAGTACAGTATCGAATAGGAGTGGTTATACCAGACATGTTTTTGTAAGTTTTGGTTTTCATCAGAGATTTTTTTCGGGGCGCCTGGGTGGCTCAGTTGGTCGGGCGTCCGACTTCGGCCCAGGTCATGATCTCACGGATCGTGGGTCCGAGCCCTGCATCGGGCTCTGTGCTGACAGCTCAGAGCCTGGAGCCTGCTTTGAATTCTGTGTCTCCCTCTCTCTCTGCCCCTTCCCTACTCACGCTCCATCTCTCTCTGTCTCTCAAAAATTAATAAACATTGAAAAAGCAATTAAAAAAAATTTTTTTTCATATATTTGGATAAAACATCAGTGTTTCTCAAGCTAGGAGGATATTAATCTACTAGGGTAGTGTTGTCAACTCCAGCTAAAATTCAGAATCACTTGCGGAGGTGATGCCAGGGCATCTGCGTGACTCAGTCCATTAAGCATCCAGTCTCGATTTCGGCTCAGGTCACGATCCCAGGGCTGTGCGTGGGAGCCCCCAGGTCAGGCTGTGCGCCGACAGTGTGGAGCCTACTTGGGATTCTCTTGCTCTCTTCCTCTGCCCTGCCCCCTATGCGTGCTCTGTATCAGGATAAATAAACATTGAAAAAAAACAAACCAAAAAACTGCTGATGCCTTTTGGGACACCTAGGTTAAGCGTCTGACCCTTGATCTAAGCTCAGGTCTTGCTCTCAGCGTCATGAGTTCAAGCCCCAAACTGGGCTCCGTGCCCAGCATGAGGCCCACTTAAAAAAAATTGCAACAAATTACCGGTGCCTTTGGCCTGGGTTGGGTGTAGGGATTATTTTCCGAAGCTCCTCAGGGGACTGGAAGGTACGGCCAGGGTGGGAGTGCAGGGACACCGTCACCTCTGCCCTGAGCACCGAGGCCCCTCCTGTCCGTGGGCTCGGAGCTTCCCTCGTGCCTCCTGCCCCCCAGTGCCAGCCTCTGCTGTCCTCGACCCTTCTGTGGAACGCGTGGCTTTGTCATGTGTGTTGTCATCGAATTCCCGCTCCCTGTGAAGTGGGTTGTGCGGCTGGTTCCCCTGCTGGGTTCCACCCGGGGTGTCCCCTTCAGGGGTCTCCCCAGGGGCCCCGTAGCCCTGGCCCGGAGGGGGGCTGGCCACGGTTTGCGTAGACCACCGCCCGTGTAGCCCCTTGGTCTGTGCTGCCCCCGGCGTCCTCCTTTCCCCCAACTCTGCTGTTCTGCAGATTGTCCTGCTCATTTCCTCTACTTTTGTCCCCTCTCCTACCTTTCTTAGGCTTCTCTTATTCCTTTCCTAGCTTGACAGAGTTAAATCTCAGCTCACTACCCTTCATTCTCAGACACTTCAGCACAGCTCACTGGAGCAGCCTAGACTTTGGCTCGTGTTTACATTATTCTTGTCGTTGCGATATGTTGCGATGTTGGCTTGATGTTCCTTTTGAACCGTGAGTTGGCTAGGAGGAAACTCACGCGTTCCCGAGTATTGCAGCATTGTTTCCTTTGTTCCTACTTTTTTGTCTTTTCCTGATTTTATTGTACTGTTGTCGGAAGATAAGCTTCTCTACCTTCACTAGAGTTTGGAAATTGAGTTTTCTTTAAGACTAAAATAGGTCAGGGGACGCCTGGGTGGCTCGGTCGGTTGAGCATCCGACTTCGGCTCAGGTCACGATCTCGCGGTCCGTGAGTTCGAGCCCCGCGTCGGGCTCTGTGCTGACATCTCAGAGCCTGGAACCTGCTTCGGATTCTGTGTCTCCCTCTCTCTCTGACCCTCCCCCGTTCATGCTCTGTCTCTCTCTGTCTCAAAAATAAATAAACGTTAAAAAAAAATTAAAAAACAAAAAGACTAAAATAGGTCAGGGGTGCCTGGGGGGCTCAGTCAGTTAAGCGTCTGACTTGGGCTCAGGTCATGATCTCACACTTTGTGGGCCTGCTTGCGGTTCTCTCTCTCCCTCTCTCTCTCTCTCTCTCTCTCTCTCTCTGTCTCTCCCCCTGCTCGCATTCTGTCTCTTAAAAATAATAAACGTTTAAAAAAGCTATTAAAAAAAACTAAAATAGGTCAGTTTTGACAAATGTTTTATTGGTGCTGGATTGAAAATTGAGGCTTGTTCGCGGGGCCCAGGGCCCAGTGTGTGCCTTTCTCACTGGGCTCCCTGAGTGTGTCCATGTACCTGTCCCACACTGAGGGGCGTGTAACACTGGACACCCTCAGTTACTGGTTTCTCGCTCGGTAACGCGCCTTCTCCCCTGCCTGGGACCTCTCCTCCCAGTTGGCCCTTCTCCTTGTCTGTGGGAGAAACCTGGCACGGCCCCAGCAGGTAGTTCTTTCTTGTTCTTTGACCTTTACATTCACTAAAAACCACAGGCAAGTTCCTGAATTCTTAGATATCTTTAGGGTAGAATGGGATAGAAAGAGACTATCTCAAGTCCTTTGGCAAATAGGACTCGAGCCATTTGGCATTATGCATGCATAATGGGTGCATGCGTGTGTGTATATGTTGTTTTGTGCCTATGTGTTTACTTACTTTCTTTGTTTTATCAAGGCATCAGTGTTCTTCTGATCCAAGGCCTCATTTACCCACCATGGAAACGGAACAAGAGAAAGTCAGCGTGAGCAAGGCGCCTGGCACAGACTCGGCCTCTTACCGCTGCTCCGCATGCCATGGGGACGAGGCCTGGGGGCCCGGCCATCCCACCCGGGGACGGGCCAAGTCCCGCAGCCTGTCGGCCTCGCCCGCCCTGGCGAGCACCAAAGAGTTCAGGTACGAAGGCCCCCTCCGGCCCCCGTCCTCACCTGCACACTCTGACTTCCTAAAGCCGTGACCGAGGCTCTTTTCGGGAGTGGATGGATGCGGATGGGGCGGTGGATGCTGACTGGTACGTGTGGGCGACGGGGGGTGGGGCTGGGTCCCAAGAGCAGGGGACGGACGCCCACCTGGCGCGGCTCCCCAGATGGCACCAGCACAGCGTGACTGTCCTTTTCTGCCTTAACAGCCAGTGCCCGCGCTAACTCTGGGTGTTTGGGGGTGTGGGCACTGCCCCAAGGCGTCAGCAGGCCCCACACTGTGGCAGGGCTGGTGGAGGGCTGAGCGTGGCCGCGGGGTGTCAGGCGAGCACTGGCCCGGCGTGCCCTCCCCCCGCGAGCCTGCCGTGCGTGTCGTCGCACAGAGCGCTCAGGTCACAGCGCTCAGAGCTTCGCGTGGAGCGGCCTGCCGGGCGGCATTGCGATGCGCCTGTGGGTGTCGCCCTGGCTTCTGGAACAATAAGTGCGGTGAGTTTCAGGTAGAAGCAAGCAAGGGTCACATCTATCAAATGCCAGGGGAGATTTTGGTAAAAAGCGGGTAGTTCTCTCAGGAGAGGGGGACGAACCCGAAGCACCCTTCTCTTGGATGGTGCACAGTGCTGGTACGGTCTTCTGTGTGGACAGCTGTAACCCGCACGCGTGGGAGAGGCGGCCACAGCACCGTGGCCTTGGCCTTGGCCTTGGCCTTGGCCTGAGTTTTCCGTCGGTCTGCTTCCCGGCCACCGCACGCAGCGCAGGGATTTCGTGTTCCCGGCAGGACTGCTTTTGGTTGTTGGTTTTGTGGGGTTCAGTCCACACCCTTTCTCGTTCAGAGACCGCAGACCCTGGCATGGTGACAGAGGTCAAGGGTAGCCTCTGCCTGTGGGTATTGGCGGAGGAAGGAGAGAGGAATGTGCCCAGTCATCCCGGGTCTTGAGCAGCGAACTTAAATTAAACACTCGCTGAGTAAGACCCCCCGTGACCTGTGTTTCCCCGAGGTTCTCATAGCCCGCTCCATGCGCTGTCACCATGGGGGTGTCCTCCTCAGTCCCTCGAGTTTTAATCTAGATTGTTAATCCAGATCATTTTAATCGAGATAATTCAGGGAGGGCCTCTCAGGTCTCGATTCCCAGGTACGGACCCGAGGACTGGTCCTCAGACAGACTCGGTGAGAGAGACTGCTCCAGTTCAGATTTCCAGACCTGTCCCCGGAGGTCGCCTTCCCTTTTTCTGGGGTGGGGCCCGGGCACCTGCGCTGGTTTGGGGTCCTTTTCCTAAGGAGCGCTCCGGGTGCGCCCCAGGCATCCCTGATTGCTGATGCCGCGCAGAGAGTTGTGCGAGGCTCAGAGGCAGCACCGCGCACCACCAGGGTCCGTCGCGTGGACGCCGGGCAAGGGATGGAGCGCACATCTTTCCGAGGGTCTGATATCTGTACCTAGGTCTGCTCACCTGCCGTGTCCCCTCTCCACACAGGAGGACACGCTCTCTGCACGGGCCGTGCCCGGTGACCACGTTTGGACCAAAGGCCTGCGTACTGCAGAACCCCCAGACCATCATGTGAGTGCTGGGGTTGCTCCTTGGGAGCTCGTGCTGTCGCGGGATCGCCGTGCCGTGGGGTGTCCTGACACGGGGAGTGAGAGGTCGACTTGATGAGTCAGCAGGAGCCACGGGGCATCTCCACCGGCTCCGACGGACGGGGGGCCCCACTGCCCTGCAGACAGCGGACAGGGGTCCGGCCAGGCTCTGCTTCTCGGGCACCGCAGGCCGGGTGGGCTTCGACTGTGATCTTCGGGGTTACTGGTTTGTTCTCTATAGTACAAAGTCTGGGAGGAATCCGGTATATTTCACACGCTACACTGGCTGGGTCAGACATGCGACTCCTTGAATTATCCTTTTTTTTTTTTTGAGAGAGAGACAGTGCACGTGTGAGTGGGGGAGGGGCAGAGGGAGAGAGAGAATCTTCAGTAGGCTCCACGCCCGACACGGAGCGCGACTCTGAGACCGGAGCCGAAATCGAGTCAGACGCTCAACCAACTGAGCCGCCCAGGCACCCCTAATTATTTTTAAAATACAGAGGCATCAGTTGGATTTTTCAAAAGCCTGTGTTCGCTTTTGAGAGACACCCCACCATACGGGTGCGGCTGTTCCTGGCGCTCTGGGTGGGGGCGTGTGGCCAGGACTCCCGGTGCCTCTGCGGTGGCCACGAGGTGCCCAGATGAGACACTGTAAAAACTAAGCAATCGAGGTTATTTGTCTGGACTCTCAGTGAGTCTCCAGCTTCTCCCATCTAGTACTTGGGGGGTTCCAGAGGGGCGAGAGTTTTGTCGGGGGCTCTGTGAGATGGTCTGGGTCTGGTTCATACCTCGTGAAAAACATACACTTAGTGATGTTAGTGCTTTCTGTTAAGCAGTCAGAATTCCATCCCACCCTGACCCTTGTGCCTTGCACCTTGTGACGAGCTTCCCAGCCTCCCTGCAGTCCAGGCCTCTTGAGGAACCCCCAACGGGACCCCCTCCTTCAGGGCGAGCTGTGGGGATCCCACATTTTACACAGGGGTGAGGCCCGTGGGCCCAGGTGTGCTTCCACGACTGGCTGGTCTGGGGGTCTTTGCTGTCTGTGACACAGCCCCAGCAGTGGGGACCCCAGGTTTCAGGTCACAGCCCTTCTGAACTGGTTCCGGGCGGTCAGCACAGGGGACCAGGACGGCACCTATACTGCCACCTCCAGGCTGCCCAGGGAATTGCTGTGCAAACTGGGACATCTTGTGACCCATGAAACCCAGTGATGTGGCGGCCCTGCCTCTTACAGACTCTGGGGGCCAAGCCTGGGCGCTGGAGTGAGGCCTCAGTGTCTCTGCTCCATCCAGGTGCTGTCTGCAGCCGGGCTCAGGACGCAGACCTCTGCCCATCTGCTGCGGCCCCTCTGGCACCCCGCAGCCCACTCCGTGCCGCAGCCCACTCCGTGCCGCAGCCCCGTGGGCAGTGGGCGCACCCAGGCGCCCCCAAACCCAGAGCCCCAGCTGCTCTGCCCAGCCCCGCCTCTCCCATTCCCCAGGCCTTCCTGTGTGCTCTGCCCAGCCTGGCCCCGCCTTGGCCTTTCACCAGCTGCCTGAGGGCCCCTCCGTGCACTTCCTGGTCTTGGAAGAACTGTTCTCTCTCCTTGTCACTCAGTTCGGCCTAAGTGCCACCACGAGCGGCCTCTCACCGTGCAGCCTTGATTAGCTGTCATTTACTCCAGCTGAGCCACAGTCCCCCCCCCCCACAGAGGGAGGTGTGTGTGGGCCTTGTGGGCCTCAGGCAGGTCAGATGGGTGGTTCAGTGGGGGACTCCAGGCAGAGGGGCAGATACCCCAGAAGTGCCCCTGGGGCTGCAGGTTGGGTTTGAGGAGTGAGCAGCCTTCTCGGCCCTTTCTAGCCCGTGTGCTCAGCACAGTCTGGTGGGACGGCCACTTCTGGGGGACAGGGCTCCTTTTCTCCACCTTGTACCTGCCCCTCTCTGGCGTGGAACCTGGCTGGGGCGGGTCTCCGCGTGTCCTAACCTAACATCTTTCCTAATGTGTGAAAACAAGATAGCGCAGAGGGCTTGATTACAAAGAAATTTTACTTCCTGTTTTATTGTCTAAAATTTCACTGTGAACGTGTGTGCGTCTTCTCTTATGTTGAAACGTGTGGAATTGCCAACAACTGATTGCCTTTGGCTTACTAGGCAGTGGCTCAGATCGGTCAGGTGTCCTTGACTCCCATCTGACACCCACGGCCTGTGTGCTGGGGAAGGGTCAGCATCCCACCTTGCAGGTGACCCAGCAGGAAGCTGAGTCACGGTTGGCGCCCAGGACGCACTGTGGTGGCTTCGGCTGGGCACAGCCGAGTCTGAGGGCCAGAGGGGCCGTGGGCTGTGCCCACCTGAGTCAGCGGTGAGGGGGCTCTGACCTGGGCAGCGGTATGCGAGCCGCCCTTGCTTCTCCTGAGGCCCGCAGCCAAACGGTGACCGTGTTGGGGGAGCGCACCCCCCTCCACCTGACCGAGGCCTGACAGCTCCTCCCACGGGGCCGAGCCGGTTCCACGGCCCAGCTCGGATCCCTCTGTGGCTGGGACGTGCCACTGCACCCGGGGCGCTGGACAGAGCACGTCCCGACCTCTGAGGGCGGCCGAGCACTACCAGCCAGCTTAGTGGGGAGCAGGGCCCCTCAGGTCCAGCTTTGCCGTTGAAAGTGATCCCAACGACTTTTTGTTTCAGATACGTGATTGGCCAAGAGGATTGTGTGAATGGTGAAGAGATTAAATAAGATTTGTTTGATTTTTAACTTGAGGGAGCTTTTTGGCCTTAGTTGTTTTATACAGCCTCTCAGAAGTCACTCTCGGACCGTTGGGCTTTCAGGGCCGAGGTTGCAGAAATTAAGTTGATAGTGCAGATGTGCAGTGGAGAGTTTTGGGGGCCGGTGTGACCGAAATGCTATGCACAAAGCAGCGGCGTCCTGCTCGTGAGCCATGCGTGTGACCTGGGCGGGCGATGAAGCTCATAGAGGATGTTATGAGCGACCCCTCCCTTTGCAGAGACGCCTGGAGAGGGTGAGTGACGGTCCGTCGGGAACCGGACGGGATCGGATGCCACACCTCCCATACTGCTGGTCTGGGTCGCGGTTTTGGAGGTTATTTGTGGGGCTCTGAAATGTTCAAGGGAAGCCGCTGCCCCTCGAGGCACGACTTGGAGCAGGTGTCTAAGTTGGGGACTTGGTAGGAAAGGGAAGTCTTTCTGCCGACATGCAGTGCGGCTTTGAGGACTTTGCCACCCGGCTGAGGGTCGTGGCCGGCCTGTGGGCGCTCTGCTCCCTGCAGCTCCTTTGCCACATGAGTCCCAGCCGGTTCCAGGCGGGTGGGGATGGGTGTTCGCCGAGGCTTTACCAGGAGCCGGAGTCCCAGCTAGGGGGCGGGTCTACCTCCCGTGGGACGCTGTGCCCTCAACGCAGACCCCCCACCCATGCACCACGGTGTGCACGGCCTCCCCACGTCCCCTGTACCGGCCGTGACCGAGTCAGAGCTCTGGGAACCCGAGAGGGCAGGGTGCTCGAGAGCTGTGTAAAAAATTAGACCCTGGGGTTCCTGGGGGGCTCCGTCGGTTGAGCATCCGACTCTTGATTTCGGCTCAGGTCATGATCCCAGGGTCGTGGGATCGAGTTCCCTGTTGGGCTCTGTGCTGAGTGTGGAGCCTGCTTCTCTCTCTCTGTCTCTCCCTCACCCCCCTCTTTCTGCCCCTCTCCCCAGCTCATACATTTCTCTCTCCCAAAAGGAAAAAAGAATCAGACCCTATATTTGGGCAGTTTTCAGTTCACAGAAAACTGAGGTGCGGCTGCAGAGATTCCCAGTTGCCCCCCCCCCCCCCCCCCCCCCCCCCCCGGGGGCCCCTCTGGGCCCACAGACGAAGGACGGGGACATGGCGTGGTCTCCCTGGTCTACAAAGGGTCACTCGCTGCTGTGCTCTGTGATTTGGACAAAGGTGTGATGATGTGTGGTCACTACTGGGGTCACACTGAGTAGTTTGCCCTATGATCCTGCCAGCCACCTTTTTAATTTATTTTTGATAGAGAGAGAGAGAAAGTAGAGAAGGATCAGAGAGACGTGGGGCAGGGGGGAGAGAATCCCAAGCCGGCTCCGCACTGTCAGCATGGAGCCTGACTCGGGGCTCAAACCCATGAAACCGGGAGATCACAACCTGAGCCGAAATCAAGAGTTGGACACCCAACCGACTGAGCCCCCCAGGGGCCCCTGCCACGCAGTTTTTAACAGTGTGAGTTTTAAGTGTAAAAGTTAAGGGTCACCTGAGTCGTTCATGCCATGGTGTAGCTACGGGGCCATATCCCTCCCATACAAGTCCGCAGGAAGCCTGTGTCCTGGGGCGGTGGGGGGGGGGGGGCTTTTCAGTGGTCCCTGGGGACAGAGTCCCCAGTCGGCTGGTGAGAGTGTTTGTGGGAAGCCTGCTGTCCTCGATGCAGGGAGGGTACGGAGCAAAGAGCAGCTCTGGTTGGGTCTCCTCTCGAGCGTCCGTGGGTGACGTCTGCTCCAGAGGAGCCATCAGTCCGTGAGTATCGTTAGAGCAGGCGCACGTGAGGTCCAGGGCTGCACAGGCGAGTCGTGGGTGCAGCGGGCAGCAAGGGCCCGGGGGGGGGCGGGCAGTGGGACGAGCAGCTAGAAGGAGGGCAGCCTGCGAGCATTCCAGGGGGTCAGGCCCGTACTGGCCACACAGGCCCCCGGCTGAGCGGCGTGAGCCGGCGGCTTCCAGCACTCGGCCCGGGGCCCGAGAAGACCTGTGTCCTCGGACGCAGTGCGCCTGTGCAGACGCTCCTCTCCCCTCACAGGCACATCCAGGACCCTGCCAGCCAGCGGTTGACGTGGAACAAGTCCCCAAAGAGTGTTCTTGTCATCAAGAAGATCCGGGACGCCAGCCTGCTGCAGCCCTTCAAGGAGCTCTGTGTGTACCTGATGGAGGCGAGTGAGCCAGGTTGGGGGGTGGCGACCCCAGGACTCCCCTCTGCACCCCCGCTTCATTCACGTTGGCTGGATTCCACTCTGGAGATTGGGGAACATGCTTGCCAAGGCTCCGTGCTCACTGGGGCCGTAGATGGAGGGGGGGAGCTGGCCTCCTGCCCAGGTTCTGGCTCTCTGATCCCAGGGCTGGCCAAGTCAGGAGGCCAGTTTCAGGGAAGTGACTTCCATAGGTGGGTGTCACAGAGCCTCCAGAGAGAGGGAAATCTGGATGAACAGGTCGGAAGCAATCTCTGGCCAGGACTAAGGCATCATTTTCTCCCTTCATCATAAAATGCTAAGGCCTACTCCTGAAACCTACTACACTGTTTGTTAACTAACTTGAATTTCAATAAATAACTTTATTTTTATTATTTTTTTTATAAAGAGGCATGATTTAAAAAATTTTTTAATGTTTATTCACTTTTGAGAGAGAGCATGAGCAGGGGGGCGCAGAGAGAGAGGGAGACACAGAATCCGAAGCAGGCTCCAGGCTCCGAGCCGTCAGCACAGCGCCTGATGCGGGGCCTGAACCCACGGACTGTGAGATCCTGACCTGAGCTGAAGTCAGACGCTTAACCGACTGAGCCACCCAGGATCCCCTAAATAAATATATTTTTAAAAATAAGACGCTAAGACTTAAAAGGAGGCTTTATGCGAGAGCAGTGTGACCTGAACTGGCTCTTGCTGGCCGAGCTGACGTGCTTGTCTCCCTTCCAGGAGAACAACATGATTGTGTATGTGGAGAAGAAAGTTCTAGAAGACCCTGCCATAGTGAGCGATGACAACTTTGGACCAGTGAAGAAGAAATTCTGCACCTTCAGAGAAGGTGAGTTTGTCCTCGGCTCTGTCATGCAGCTCATTGGCATCATTGCCCTGGACCTGGCGGAAGCTTCTAGTGTTCTACCCCATCATGGGCAGCAGCGCCCTGTGGGGCCTCGAGGCCTACTGTGACTCCTTTTCTTGTGTTTGTTGTTCTGTTTTCTAGATTATGATGACATTTCCAATCAGATCGATTTCATCATATGCCTGGGAGGGGATGGGACCCTGCTTTATGCCTCCTCCCTCTTCCAGGTGAGGTTTCCAGGTGGTTCCAGTCTCGGTGTTGCGTGAGGAGGCGCTTCCCCAGTGAGGGTTTCCATCCCTTGTACCTGTGGCTTTATACCACGGGGCGAGGAGTTTTGGTGCTCTTACTCTGACACAGACCAGATATATTTATTAGTTGGGTTATTTGGCCAAAGAGCAGGTTTGCAAGTCACGGCAAATGACGCCTCTGCTCCGTCCAGGTCTCCGGCCACATAGGCCCGGCATCCCCGTCCTCCGTCGGGGGCATGGGGTCCATGGGAGAGGTGGGCATACAAGCCCGGGCTGGGCAGAGGGAGTGGCCAGAGGAAGGGGGGCTGCTGCGGCTCCTCAGGCGCGTGGCGCCCACAAAGCAGAGCTGGTGCCTCGTGGCCAAGGTGACAGGGCCACGACAGAGGTGGGGTTCTGCCCGGGAGCCCACCTTCCCTCTCCACAAGGCAGGCCCCAGAGGGCCCCGGCTGGGGTGTGTTAGGTGAGGCATGCGGGCTCCCCTAGGGTCCTGCGTGCTGCCCTCAGCACCTCCCCCTGCCCTCCGTGGCCAGCAGGCAGGTCGGTCCTGTCGCCTTTGTTTCTCATCGGCTCTCTACGCCACCGCCCCCTCCCCCCCCCCCCCCCCGGCCTCCCGGACCGCCTGCTG